>NW_027280821.1:0-103227 GCF_046629955.1 Centroberyx affinis
TCAACTAATAAATTGTGATGTATTATTATAGATTACTGTAAGCTACCCAGCAGTATATAAAGTAGTGGAAATCAGCCCCACCTTTTCCAGCTGCAACATTAAAGTGATGCTTACACATTAATGCATCGATAATTATAATTCAATAATATAATATATACTGTATTATTCTGAAATGGGCCATTCTGCATAATGAGTACTTTTACTTTTGTTGCTTTAAGTACATTTTGATGCTAATACTTTTGTACTTTTACTTAAGTAACATTTTGAATGCAGGACTTTTACTTGTAACAGAGAATTTTTATACTGTGGTATTGCTATTGATCTGAGTACTTCTTCCACCATTGACTCCTTGTATGCGCAAACTTCCTCGGCCAATATAAACTGATTCGGATTCAGCACATGATGGAGAGTCGGTTCTCCAGATCCAGCAGAACACAGAGAACAACAGTCGCTTTCAGTTCCTTCCTCCTCTCACCAGTCCTCGCTCATAAACCTTCCAGTGGTGTTCGGCCGTAACAAAACATCTTCCGCCTAGTCAGCAGCCTGCTAAATTCATTACCATCGCTAATAAAGGTTGAACTGGAACATCTGCTGCACTTCGTCTCCACCAATAACCGGGAAGTTTTGCATGGCTCTCCTTGGAAACATTTTTTTTTTTTTTTTTTTTTTTTCTTATTTTAACGTTTGACGGAAACGGAGCCGTCCCACAAGACGGCGTACACACCGGCGCCCTTAAACTACCCCAATCAAAGCAACTCCATGAAGACCAAGACCTCTTTATTGGGGCCGGCGTTAAAAGGTATTCTCCCCCCCCCCCCCACCCCTTTTTTTTTTTTTCCCTCCCCTCCCTAAACTTAATCAAGCGATAGAGTGAGGAAACAAGGGGTAGTAGATAAAAGTGTTGGGAATGGTAATGATGCCAAGTAATGATTTCCCTGGAGGAAATCTGATCTATTGCCACGGGGAAGAGATGGAGAAGAAAGACCTGAGGGAGGGAGAGGGGTGGAGGTAGAGGGAGGGAGGGAGGAGGGGGGGGGATCCACATCAGCATTTCATGCAGGAGCACCTAAGCCATAGGAGAGGGAGCAGAGACCAAAATAATGGAGAGAAAAGATTTTTTAGCACCCTGTGGGTGGCTTCATCTCTCCCTCTCTCTCTCTCTCTCTCTCTCTCTCTCTTTCTCTCTCTTTACCTTTGTCTCTTCTGTACTCGGCGCAGATACCGTGTTAAAAAAAGACGGCGTGCTCATGGGGGATGTGGGCCGGGGCGCGGGGTGAAATTAAACAGCTGAAAGGTATGATTTAACAATGTTCAAAACTCAATAAGAACAAGATAAACAACAAATTAGATGTGTCTGTGTCAGGGAGACCGGGAAAGAGGGGGGGAGGGGAGGAGGGGGGGGCGGGGGGCAAAAATCTCTTTATCGATCCCATCGTCAAAAATTAATCTGCCTCCTCGCTTCCCCCGGAATACGCTGCCAAGGTTGGTGAAAAGTAAAGAAATAAGAGCGGGGCGAGAGAGAGAGAGAGAGAGAGAGAGAGAGAGAGCAGCCCTCTTCTGCTCTTCTGCTTTCCCCCACCTTCCCTCAGTCCTCCTCCTCCTCCTCCTCCTCCTCCTCTCTCTCTCTCTCTTCTTTCAGGTTCTTGATTTCTTGATTCATCCTTACAGGGACCAGTTTGAAATTTGCCATTTTGAAAATTTTTTTTTTTTTTTCAAACCGGTCGCCGGATTTCTCGATTTTTTCGTTCGGATTCGGTGAAAAGTCTTGAGTCATCGCCTGCAAAAAAAAAAAAACGCTTCAGTACAGTCGAGGGAGTGAATTGGTGTTGCCCTTTTTTTTTGGGGGGGGGGGGGTCTAGACTTACACCCAGATGCCATATAAGCCTTAGGGGTGCAACCGCATTTGCCCCGAAAGCTCAGCATCTCCTCTCCAGTGCCATCCTCTTCATCCGCGCATACAGCTCCAGAAATCTACCTGGAAAAACTCCACACAGCCGAGGAGTTATTAGCCCCGAGTATTTCACAATCTCATTATGGGGATGGGGGGGGGGGCTCACTGGGTGGGGCCCCCCACCCAGTGACCGGGGTCGTTTTTTTTTTTTTTTTTTTGGATGAGGGATCGGGTCAAAAAAAAGTTGAGCGGTTTATGTAAAGCAGTGACAGACAGAGGCCTAAATGTGCCGCTCGCCATCCACCCCCTTCAGAAAAGGAGACAGGTAACCTTTTTTTTTTTGGTGGGGGGGGGGGGGAATACGGGGCCGGCAATTTAATTTTGCCTCCGAATGAGTTTTTCTCGGCTCGTGAAAGTGTGCGGTGTGTGTAGTAGCGGCTATTATCCTCGGTCTGTTCAATTATTGATTGGCGAGCGCCACGGGGTGAAAGCCAGAGCACACCACGCACACAGGCCAAATAAATCTCTGTTTGCACTTTTTTTTTTTTTTTTGTTTTGTCTCCAGCCTTCGCCTCCATCTTTCCCCTATTCCAGATCACCGTTTTTGTTTTTTTTTTGCCACCGGGGTTCCCCCCCCCCCCCCAGCCTCTCACCGGGCGGCAACAGACAGTGACATTTCCACAATGCAAAAGATTTCCACCCTCATCCCCGCGCTATCTGATCTGTCAAGCAAGTTGGGGTGGGGGAGGGGGGGGGGGGGCTGGCAACACAACTCGCTCCGCTGACATCATTCCGTACCCGAGTCCCCTGCCTAACCAGGAAGAGATCCGTCTAAGCCTCCCAGGCCCCGGGGCTGTAATGTCGAAATGATGACACACGAGCCGCTATTGTAGTCCGTTACATCACCGCCGCGCAGACACCGAGCAAACCTCCTGTGATGACATCATCCATTACTTACATCCAAGCAGAAGCCTTTCGATCTCACAGTTAAAGTACCTGCGTGGATGATGTACGCTTCTACATCTGGTAATACCTCAAGTTGCCCAGAAGATATCACAAGCTAATCAGTTTTTTTTTTTTTTATGCAATCTCGGCATAATATGGACATCATTTCGGAGGCTAAACACCGATTCCCTGCAGCAACCTCTGACCTAGCTGATAAGCAAGCTTTTAATTTCTTTCATAAAAACGGGCAGATTTATCTATTATTAACTTGGCTACTCATAACAGCGACATTTATGTCTCGCTGAAGCGGCGCTGAATGATTAGCAGTTAATTAGCTTGCCTCCAGGTTATTGATTTCCCTTCCACAGAACTCACTAACTCCAAACAGGCAGCCTGAATGGCGTGACTGCAGCTCGCTTCACAACACTGCATGGGAGGCTCACTTTGGGTTTCTCTGCACTTTAGCGTGTTATTACCAGTGGTGGAAGAAGTACTCTGATCCTTTACTTAAGTAAAAGTACCAATACAGCAATGTAAAAATACTCCATTACAAGGAAAAGTCCTGCATGAAAAATCCTACTTAAGTAAAAGTACATAAGTATTAGCAGCAAAATGTAGTTAAAGTATTAAAGTAAAAGTAGTGGTTTGGTCCCTCTGACTGATATTTGATTATATATGACATCATTAGATTATTAATACTGAAGCATCAGTGTGTAAGCAGCATGTTACTGTTGTAGCTGCTGGAGGTGGAGCTAGTTTGAACTACTTTATATACAGTTAGCTAGTTTAGTCCAGTGGTTCCCGACCTAGGGGTCGGGCCCCTCCAAAGGGTCACCGGATAAATCTGAGGGGTCGTGAGATGATTAATGGGAGAGGAAAGAAGAAAAAACAAAGTTCTGATACACAAATCTGTTTTCAGTTTTTGGACTTTTTCTCTAATCTTTTTAATATTGGATCATTTGAGCATTTACTGAAATGAAACCATGTGAGGTTTAGAGGGAAAAATCACTATTTGGTGGAGCTGTTAACAACTCATAGACATCTGAAATGTGACTCCGACTACACACTGCTTTTTGTAACAATGTGTTGTATTTTAAAAGCTTGTTATATTATCCATTGTGTCAAATCTCCATCTGAAAAGTAACTAAAGCTGTCAAATAAATGTAGTGGAGTAGAAAGTACAATATTTCCCTCTGAAATGTAGTGGAGTGGAAGTATAAAGTAGCATCAAATGGAAATACTCAAGTAAAGTACAAGTACCTCAAAATGTAAATGTACTTAATTACTTTCCACCACTGGTTATTAATGACATGCGTTGCTTTACATGTGTCGCCGTATCCTATGCGGCTGTCGGGTCCTCCGCACAGAGATCAGGTGTCTTTACTGCGGCCGGGTTAGGAGGTAATTTCGCTTCACTGCGGGCGATGCTGCTCGCTGTTTTGTTACTCTCTCTAGGGTGTGCTTGTAATTATTGCCAGAGCGAGATGATATGATTCGGAATCGCTGTCACTTTCACACAATGACAAAAAAAACGCACACACACACACACACACACACACACGAGCGTACAATGCGACATACATTGGCATAAACACACCAAGTGCTTACCACGCTGCAAGAGACAGGCGTTCAGGAGCCGGAGGATTTAAATCATTTTCCACCGTATCCCGAGTTAACAGCACAAGGCCCCATATTGGAGATATGCCGCACAGGTATACCCAACGGTGCCATGAAACATGTTGATGCTACGATCCTGCAAATTGGTTATTGGTTTGCTGCACTGTGGGCACAGCGGGATACAAACTCGCGCGAAGACAGACAAGCATCCGTCGAACGTTTCAGGTCAGCTAAAAACACTCCTTCCACAGCGGAAGATGAGACGGGAAGCTTTCTTTTGTTCCGTATGCGAGTCGCCGATTCGCTCATGATAACAAATGCTATTAGTCTGTATCCGCTCCATAGACAGGCAGTATGATCTATGATGGAGCAGGGCAAAGAGAATATCTGCCGTCGGATACTGCAGTCCCCCGTCTCTTCTCGTTTCCCCTTCAAATTATTCAAAACCCAAAGGTTAAAGTGGGTCAATTGCATTTGTCCATAGCGAACCACTCCTATGTTGAGATATTGAGGAGTGGTTCGCTATGGCATTGACCCTAACCTTTGGGTTTAGAGGACCTAAAGGGGGACATTCACAAAACCTTCTTATACTAATATTATATACTAATACTCCAACCAAGTAAAAGTACTAGGCTAACTGTATTTTGCCTCAGGAATAAAAGTTGCATTTCCTTACAATATTTCTTCCTATGAAAAACTTAAGATTATCTCATACTTTAACATAGGAATTAATTGAACGTTTTGATATGTTGGTTGGCACTTCTTAGATACAAAGTTGTAATTTGCATTTTATAGTCACTCTTTTAACTTCAGGAGACATTACTTGTCCCACTGCTGCTGTAAGCAAAAAATGTGTAGGCCAAGACCAAATGAAACAGACTGATGATTTAACTGTTGAAAATTGCAGTCCTATAGGAGGCGACATAAGTAGCTAAAAGGTTTATCTTCAAGAAACATTTTGGTAGATGTGCTGTTGGTCAACTTAGCCGTTAAGTGATGAGAACATAGACATCAAAATCATCCCCAGTGTCCCGGGTAGATCATTGGCTTAGGTGCTCCATGCTAACACTTTAACATACACTATGCTGAAGGATAGCATAGGCTCCATGCTAACACTTTAACATACACTATGCTGAAGGATAGCATAGGCTCCATGCTAACATTTTAACATACACTATGTTGAGTAGGTCCCATGCTAACATTTTAACATACACTATGTTGAGTAGCAATAGCTATAATCACTCAACATAGTGTATGCTAAAGTGTTAGCGTGGAGCTGTTAGCATGGAGCCTACTATCACTAACCGAGTGTGTAACACTTTACAAGGGTCACTAAGTTAATTTAGTAACTTAACTTAATTAACTTAATTAACAGTTAACTAATGTGTCTGGTAATCATTTACTAATGGTGTTCATGTTAACTAAGGTATTAATTTATACATTATTTCATAGTCATCTTTATAAACTATTAAATAATGTATAAATTAATACCTTAGTTAACATGAACACCATTAGTAAATTACACATTAGTTAACTGTTAATTAAGCATTAACTAACCCTTAACATAGTGACCCTTATTGTAAAGTGTTACCAGTGTATGCTAAAGTGTTAGCATGGAGCCTACTATCATAGTGTATGCTAACGCTTTAGCATGGAGCTAAGGTACTATAATACGCACCATGCTAAATCTTTTTGATACTATGTTGAGTATTATCCAATATAAGTATTTAGTGACTTTTCAAGCAACTAGTGACAAATCTAGCTACTTATTCAGACTGATTCTAACAACTTGTCAGGCTTTGGCCTAACTGGCACCCCAGACAACCCAGTCAAACCGCTACAAGCTGTACCGTTTTATCGCTAAATGCTTTGGGAGTCAACATATTAACGTTGTTCCCAATGGTCCGAAAATGAAGTGAAACCCTACAAGTGGTACATGTACGAAAATCTACAAAATAACCTGTACTCTGATAGATAACTGGAATATTAACACTAACACCTCACTTCACTTAATAATTCATTCAACCCCCTGTAATACACCAACTCATATAACCAAACCAAGATCAATGAAACACAGTACAAATGACTTCAGTTTCACTCAGTGAAATAGATTGTGTATAATGTGCAATTGTTTCAATTTAGTTCAGTTCAGACTTTTTGAGCCACTAATAGCTACTTTCCTTGGAAGAGATTTGGCAACACTGATCCAAAGTAAGAAGACTGACCTTTTAGTAATAAAAAGTTGTTAGAGGTTGTTATTATATGGCCTGTAGATTCATACATTTTAAAACTGAAACATCATTAACTCAGTATAGCTGATGCAGCCAGGTTTATTCTGGAACTATTTCAGATGAGCAACCATGTATTCATCCGCTGCGCATTGATTTTTTGCTGTGAACAGTCTCCCATCACCTGCCAAATTCAATTCATATGGAAACAAAAAAATACAAAAAAGTAGTCCCAGTTAGTAACATATGATAAAAAAAAATTACAGTATTCTATTTTTATATAATATTTTATGTCAATTTTACAAATGTCCTACACAAAACTGCCACACTTAGTGGCATAGCATTTAAGATTATTTACCATTTATCTTGCTGCTACAAGTTCTCATTTTCTCACTTTTGAGATACTTTTGATGACCTGCTATCACTTAAGTGTCAAGTGAAGACTTTACACTTTGCAACTGACATGTAAACATAAAGACATGAGTAAGAGTCAGGGTGAGTGACACCCATTCTACTTACTGAACATCAACAGTGGTCACTAGTATACCAGAAACTTGAGGACTGTATTATGATCTACTGTAAACTCTACATGTTTGACTGATTGAACAGAGTTTCTTTGTTTGGAACAGCTGATAGCTAAATGAAGAGCGCCATATTAATCCTATTCAGACACTCCCTGTGGTTTATGCCAGGCTGAAGCAGTAAGTGAATGATGACACTGAGTGCTGGGCAGTTTGTCTCCTGCACTAATCATCACCACTGTGTCACATGTGTCTTACCGGCCCCAGTCTTCTATCTGAGGGACCACAAGATGAAATATGGCGGTTCAGCCTCTCTACAGCCCCAACTCAGCTGCCACTGAGGTGGGGCGCCTGACAAGCATAAATTATGTTAATAGAATTTAATAAAAAACACTTTATTCCAAAGGTTTCAGTACTTTGAAATGTCAAGATGATCTAGTGTGCTACCTGGAGAGAACTCTGAAGCTTAAGTTAGAGCACTAAAATATTAAAACAAGAAATTGCGATCCCTCGTGAGGAATGGCAGAGCGTGATGAAAAATGGAGAATGCACGAGTGTGTCTCCCAGGTGGAGTTTTCTCCATTTATTAATTGATCTGAGCGCTGAATCTAGTCCTCCATTATGGCTCAGTATAATGAAGGAGATATGAAGCAGATTTGGGAATATTTTAATGAAAGAATTGCCAGTATCATTTTTTTGTCAATTCCACGCTGTAATTTACAACCACACTGTCCTTGTTATCTAAAAACACCAAATCGTAATTAAGTAAGAAATTGGGCTTTTGTGTTAAGGTTGGTGATTAGTAATAACAGTCTATTGAAGAGCGGAATTATCAGAAAATGATTCTTACGAATACAAAAAAAAAAAATCCTGTTTTTTGTCCCACCTCCTTCTCCCCAGCCCTCCCTAACACACACACACACACACACACACAGTGGAAAAGTAATGATGGTGAGACTGTAAATTATCCACTGCCGGTTGTTAATTGAACAGTTCCATTGTTACCATGACAAACTGTCTATTGATTGGCTACTGGTGCGTCCACCACTTCCCTTTGCCCGGGGATACAGTCTGACAGAGAGGCCCGCAGTTCAGCATGGAGAGCGACGGGAGTAGAGGAAGAGAAGAAGAACCGGAGAGAGGTTAAAATAATAGAACAGCGAGCTGAGAAAGGGCTGGGAAAGAGAGCGAGAGAAATCTAGGAAGCTGAATGAGAAAGAAAGAGACAGTTGGGGGGGTGGGGGGGGGGGGGAGTAAAGGTGGGCGCTTGGCCTAGGTGTTCAATTACAGCGTGCAGGAGGTTAAATCAATAACATTTAAATTGCTTATGGTAATCACCTGCACTCCAATCACTGGGATCAGCATAAGCAATCTGCTGACCCTAGCCGCGCTCAGCCACAGATTGAAACATATGAAGAGGAGTCAGTTGGCTATTGGGGTCAGCCTGGATTTTTAGTGTGTGTGTGTGTGTGTGTGTGTGAAATAAGCTCGATGTCTTAAAATGCAAATAGAGTAGCTCCGTGCGCGAGAAGTGAGACAGCCGTTTCCCCACCAGGAAAGGATTAGGTGGAGACACGACTAGAAACAGGCAGTAGTTTGGAAAGTAAGGGTGGGAGGTCGGGGGTGGGGGTGGGGATGGGGGGGGGTTGGGGTTGAGTGGATACATTTACCTTCAACTCATGACAAGAAGTTTTCTACTGTGAGTGAAGGTTTCCTCTAGGGCTGAACAATGAATCGAAATTTTATCGAAATCGCAATATGGCCTACTGCATTTTTCAAATCGCAGGAGGTGCAGTATTAGTTAAAGGCGAAATGTGTGTCAAAATATTAATGAAATTTTAAATGAAATATTGTGGTGCTGCAGAGATGTCCTGGCCTACACATCATATTCTACAGACTTAAGAAAGCATCTTTGTTTGGTACAGATCCCCGCAAAAATCACACCATAGTCATTTTAATACGTTTTTCAATGAAAATGAGAATAATGATGTAATCTAATATCGCAAATGATATCGCAATTGCAATATCAGTCAAAATAATTGCAATTAGATATTTTTTCAAAAGCCCTAGTTTCGTCTTCCATGAGAGTTTTCTTTTGGTTGCCTAAACCTAGCCCTACTCTTAAAGGATTACACTGAGTTTTTAGGAGTTTGGCCCATTGGTCAAAAATCATCTCTGTGCCTCCGGTAGGTAGTTCTGTCCAGTGCACATGCTAACACTTGCTAACACAGCATATAGTGTTAGCATACAGTTGTTGTACTTGCCTGAATTCAACTGTTAGCTAACCGCTTCACGTGACAACCGGTGTCCAATTCATGCTATTGTCACATAATCCTTTCATGGTGGAGAAAACAGAATTTGTGTTCCAGAGTTTTCGTTCATTTCAAGAAATTTTGTAAGACTGTTGGCTTACGCATATATTACCTACATGCCCAAGTCAATGTGATCTCATAAAATTTTGTGAAATGAGCACAAAGTCTGAAATGCTAGACTACATGTTGTGGACGCGAATTATGTGAAGATTACGTTCGTCCACCACACAAATTGGAGTATGTGACAATAGCATGAATTGGACATGCCATTTTCACCAGTTCGTCACGTGAAAAGGTTAGCTAACAGTTAAGTTTAGGCAAGTAAAGGTTAGGCAGCTAAATCTATTTGGTTAAGGTTAGGGAAAGGCTTTGGTCTTGGTTAACCCCTTGTACCCTGACTTTACCTTTAAATTTCCCCTTAAGTAGCTTCAAAGTTAGACATTTTTTTTCCTAACTGTCGGTCGGTCACATCCATATTCTGTATCTGCTGTTCCAACGCTTTCTTGAAGCTCTAGCTGCTTATATTGAATGAAATATTTAAATACAAGAAGCCATGTTTTTATGGCTGCACCATTACATCAAATGGAAAAAATTCTAGATGTTTGTGCATCATTATATCCACATTTGCCTGAATGTAGCATGACATATTTGGTGTCTTTGGAAAACTTGTTATCTTGACTAGAATTTAAAATAAAGTTCTGTGGGTTTGAACAAAGCTTGGCCGTGCAACCTGCATTTGTAATGACGGACAGCGGCAGGGAAGAACAGGTTAAAGAACTCAGTAGAAATCTTCTATGTAAGAGTTGAGAATCAAACCCAGGTTGTTGGAGTTGAAGGCATCCATCCACCACCCCAACCTCAACACCCTTGCTATCCACCACACTATTTCAATGTCAGACTACTGACTGTTTCTAGTCATGCCTCCTTCATGTAACCCTTTCGTGGTGGGGAAACATATTTCTTGTATTTGCATTGTAAGACATCGTGTTCATTTCACAAAATTTCAGGCGATCCGGCAGGCCCAAGTCTGTGCATCTGCATAGCGAGGGGATAAGCAGAGTTGTAGCCTGGCGTGTTGTAGCTTTGTTATACTGTAGGCTTATCACGGTTACAGAGATGGCTGGTAAAAGGTAGGATGAAAGCAAGCTTGGGTCTTTATTGTTGGAAATGCTCAAGAGGATAGCACACATTTGTACATATCTGCTACCGTTGCAGAATGTCTTTCCACGGTGAGAAGAAAGGGAGTAAAGAAAATGTGGCCTCAAAATGTCCACCTGGTGGTACCCAATTGATTCATAATTCTCTTCGCCAGCCATGAGTCGGATTCCTTCTAACCGTTCATTAATTTTTCAGGACCTAGGGTACCGTTGTACGATATAAATATCTGCCTCACCTCAGCGCCGGTGTGGAGTGTGACTTTGAAGTTGTGCCTAATTAAGCGGCTGTACAGTTAACCAGCCTAACAATAAGGCATGGGGCAGAACTGAGGGATGTGGATGACAGCTAATGAAACGCAGACACAAAGCAGACCGAACAGACGGAGAGAGGTAACATCTTCAACTGGAGACAGTACTGTATCTAATCAGACTGTCATATATTAAACTGTACAATACGGCAGGCAGATAATGAGTAGGATAGAGAGAAAGAGAGGGACACGGCATAAGCTGCTGATATACACACATACATACACGCATTCGGTAAGCTGCATGCTTGAATGTACATTTTTGCATACATACACACAGACAAAATCCACCCATACACTCTGCATGCATTGTGAAAGAGCAGGGTGTGTCTGAGGTTGTTAGTTATAGAAGGTGGTTGGGGCGTTCAGAGTCGGGGTTCCTCCCCCTTCACCCCAGCTGTGAAATGCCTGGCTCGTCTGAGGAATGAGAGACCCTGGAGGGCCAAGGGTCCTGAACAAATGAGCTCCCATAAAACTCCTCTACTTATACAGGGACAGGACACAATGCAGACAAGCAGCCGCCCAAAGCAGCCTTCATGGTAATTTCACTCCGCTATTTACAGTGCCCACCCATGGGTTTCACTAGTCTGTGTTGACGCCAGTCACCTTCATGTGTGGCGCAAAGCATTCATCATATCAGCAGCTGACAGGTCTAAACAAGTCAGTTCACTTTGTTTCCTAACAGCCAACACCAAACGAAAGTGGGAATCTAATGATCCTTTCTAAGAATGTTAACAAAATGGGTCAAATAATATCTAAGCTGCAGTTTTCCCACGCATTTGTGTAACAGAAAGTCTTTGCATAAATACAGTATGTTGCATCCTGCACAGTGTTTCTGCACTCAGCTGGGTTGGAAATGAAATAAAAGCTGTATTGTGGGATATACAGGGGAATGTTTTCAACAAAGCTAATGAAGTTAATTGCTGGAGCTGAAGCACTTTTATGAGCTGCACCTGGTCCATAAATGACTCCTAATGAGGAGCAACTCAGTTGACTTTTAAAATGCCTCCCTCTAGTGGAAGAAAGAAAACCCTTCAAAGCACCAAAGTCACGTCTTGTACTTATCTTCCACAAGCAGAACATGAATCTATTTTCAAGCCTACCACTCTAAACTGACAGGGAAAATGAAGCAAAAAACATTCTGTGCAGTAATTAACAAATACATTGTATGGCAATTCAACTGTCACTTTCAGAAACAGGCCACCTCTTTAATATCACAAAAAATATGTCATTTTCCCCATGCCTTTATTCATTTTATTTGTTTTATCAGTTGGCAGCACATTATTACACATTATTACATTCTGAAATTAGCTAGTGGTGTAATCAAAATATGATTCAATTTCATCTCATTTTCAGTCAATACAGGAAATGAATAATGATCCAACATATGTATTAGAATATCATAAAAAAGATAAATAAAATAAAACGCATGCTCAGAATTTCAATTCATTTTCTGAAGTAATTTTAGAGTCTACATCAAATGTAGACTATTACTCTTAATGGAAACAGAAAGCTATTACTAGAGGTTCAGACTGGGGATATACTAATACAGCAAGGCACCTTCATCAAGTTCAAATTATTCCTGAGTGTGCTCCAATTCAGCACAGGCATAGGCTGCTACTTAGGCAATAGAACATAATAACATAAATGACATTGCAGATGTGTTTCACAATCTTCAAGGGAGCAGGCTGTAATACTATTTTATGTTGAAAGAACGGTAGCAATAGCTTCTTGAAGATGCTATGTGTATTATTATTATTAACATCAATAATTCATTCCCACATTAATTTTGAGACATTAGTATAATTACTGTAAACATATGAGACCATTGCTGAGAAGATCTGTAGCCTCTACGCTGCGTTTTACATTGTGTGCCGCCGGGTCCGATATGGCCCCGTGGATTGCATTACAGCACAAAACAGGAAGAGGGCGCTGTTCTTCCAGAGCAAAAAAACAGATAAAGCTTTCAGACTTTCTGGCAATGGCAGATAGTGCAAGGAGTGAAAAAGCCAATGGAAAAAAAACACTTCCAACATGTTTATCCTCTTCAGTAAAGTCAAAGACGCAAAGGGGGGGAGGGGCGGCACAAATAGTGGGCCTGTGTCAACACAAGCAGCAAACATGGCAGCAAACCCACCGATGTTGGCAGTTCGGGGTAATACAAGTCTAAATTATCAGTTACATTCACACTAATAAAATCAACCCTACTTAAATTCAGAAAAATAGTTTTGGATGTGGGTGTTCCAACAAGCTAAACATGGCATGGCATGACAATACCACTGGCGTGAGATAGAGGCTACCAATCGTCTCTATCATGGTCTCATTTGTTTATAGTAATTACACCAAGGTATCACGATCAATTTGACAATGATATATTGATGGTTAAAAATGCCACATACGGCACCTTTAAACAACCTCAAACTTGAATTACTGTAGAATTAAGTGAAATCAAAAAAGAAATGAATTTACTGCTGAATATATAAAAGTAGAGTGGTTACACAGTCATGTAGGAATGTGTGTGTGTGTATACAGATATTTCTGCTTGCTAAATTGAAATGGTGTTCAGACATTTGTACCTGGTAGAGGTACAGTATCTCCTCTACAGGTAGAGCGCTATGCCGATCACCCTGTAAGCCATGGAGAAAGTGATCCCCATGCCCACCATCCAGGACAGACCCCTGCTGGGCTGGGGCAGAGGGGTCACATAGGCGATGGTGTGGCAGATCCGAGAGCCGGCGAACACCCGGAAGTGAAGCAAGGCGGTGGAAAGATCCGGTCCGGTCAGAGCGTAAAGCAGACCGATCACAACGAAGGGAATGATGTTCTCCAGGTCATTCTGGTGGCATCTGGAGAAAAAAATATCAGTTTAGGGACAACAACTGGTTACATTCAGCTGCCAAAAAAGCTAAATTTATTCTGGACTAGTTAGATGGACTAGTTCCAGAGAATTTTATGTTGTGTTCTGTTTTCGTCGCTGGTTGTACCTGCGGACTCGTTCCACATCAGGATCTACACGGATCATTTTCTTGTCTTCTGTGGAGGAAATTAATTTGGTGTCTTCTAAGTTCGCAAACACCTGAAGGGATATGAGAGGGAGGGGGGTCAGGTCTGAAACTATATGGAACTACTCCTCTTTATGAATAAATTAACAGTGTACCGTGCTTTACGGCGATGTAAAGGCACCTTTCTCGTCAAGCGGAAGTAAGAGGTCATAGGTGCCATGAGCATCATCTTCAGGATGACAATAGTGGCGTAGGTCGAGAAGGCCAGGAAGACCTCGCTGTCGATCATGTGGGTCAGCGCTGCCATTCTACCTCCGAGAAATCACACTGGAGAACAACAGAAAATGAATATTTAATGCCGCTACAGTCTACATGTCAGAACGTCATTGTATCAGAGTAAACATTACAATGTGGCAGTTACAACTTGCAACATAAATATTTCAATGGCAAACCTAGCAGCTATGGAAAGAAAACTGAACTATGATCTGTAAAGCAACAACAACCTACAGCATATTGCACACTTTCATCATTTTCTACCTTTAATACTTGTGCTGTCTCATCCAATCTTACTGTTAGCATTATTATTGCGGTCGACATACAATGTGCATGCACAGAGTAAGTCGGGCTCTGTGGGCGTTTTCATGTAAAGGAATCCACCAGATTTTGCAGATAGAAAAACGTATCAAGCATCAGTGGAGTGGATGCCTCCTTTCCACATAAACATTGTGCTACACACATTACCGAAAAAGGAGGGAAAACAAGGCCGTGCACGAATGCAAATGGCGTATCCGTATTTTAGCAAAAGCAACAACAATGTGATGTGTGCAGTTCAGAGCTTAGCACACAGTAACTGGGTCTTACCTTGTCTTTGAGAGTTTTGCTCCGTCACGGTGAACAGCAAAAAAAGCGAGTGCTTCTGGTGGGCGTTTCTGTCCAAAGTGCAGATAGACATGAATGCTTGGAATTCAACCAAGTTACGTAATGTGTGGTAGGAGCCTTGCCCTGGAACACTAACAGTTTTCACTAGACCTACTATTGTTAATGTCAAGGGTGGAAGGAACACATTACATTTACTTCTGGTGCTGGAATTGAGTAGCTTTTTGTGTCCTTGCACTTTTGTTAAGAGTCAGTAATTTTACTTTTACTAAAGTATGCTTTGACTGCAGTGTTGTACTTTGCAACATGTTAAATCGCATCCATTAGAGAGTACACATTTTGTTAGCTCTCTATACGCACTGCATCATAAACTGGTGTAACTGTGAAATACATCTACATCAAACCTGTTCAAGCATGTGAAAACATGAAATTAATTTGATTGATGATTTGCTGAAGTAGCCCTTTGTGAAGCATAAAGAGCTGTCCCTTTTTTGGATTCAGGTCTTATTCACTGTAGTAAACCATTAGTATTATACTTAATGAAGACCAACTGGATGCTTCATTGTCGAGGAACCCTTAAGTAATGTTTCACATGGATTTGTAAGCCATTGGTAATAGACATGAATGAATGTCTCTGTAGGTTTGGGGCATGCTTTGTTAATGTTTCTAAATGGTTTATAATGGAAGAGGAAGTTCCAAAACTGAGACAGATCGGTCATAAACAGGTCATGAACAGAATTTCATTACAGCATTTACAATTGCATTTGTTAATTACTTAGTTAACATGAAGTAACTTATTCATGCCTTAGTTAAGCATTTGTTCACCATCAATTAATGTATTAACTCATATAGTTAAACATTAAACATCCATCCAGTTACAGTATTATTGGTTTGTGTTAGCCTGGTTGTTAGCTACATGGATAAATAGGACAAGAAGCAAAATAAACATTAGTGTAGTAAGGTTATTGAATAAAAGAGATGGGGAATTTACTTTAATCACAGATTGAATAATGACCAGACTTTCAAAATCTTACTGTTAAGATTAATTTTTTGAACTCTCTCTCCTTCTACATTGCAAGATATGTAAAAATGTCTGCTTTATTAAGATGTAACTCAGTTTTTGCACCAGTAATTTTACTTACATTTAAGTAAAATTTCCACCAAGCAATAGTAGTTCTACTACGCAGGATATTTTAGTATTTTATTTTGTTAAGTAATTATGAATACAATACACAAAGTTGATAGAAACATTTATTAGAAAGACATTTTCCTAGCATGACAATATTTCTAGCAAGTCAGCGCGTATGCAAGGAACTTTTAACACTCAAGTTCACTTAGTTAGATTGCTGCGACATCAAGAGAACTCAAAAAAGGAATGAATTTACTGCAAAATGTATAAAAGTAGAGCAGTTTCACGTCGGAATGTGCATGTGTGTACACAGATATTTGTACCTGGTAGAGGTACAGTATCTCCTCTACAGGTGGAGCGCTGTGCTGATCACCCTGTAAGCCATGGAGAAAGTGATCCCCATGCCCACCATCCAGGACAGACCCCTGCTGGGCTGGGGCAGAGGGGTCACATAGGCGATGGTGTGGCAGATCCGAGAGCCGGCGAACACCCGGAAGTGAAGCAAGGCGGTGGAAAGATCCGGTCCGGTCAGAGCGTAGAGCAGACCGATCACAACGAAGGGAACGATGTTCTCCAGGTCATTCTGGTGGCATCTGGAGAACAAAAGCACAAGATATAGTTCATAACAGACTAAAGTTGAAAGTCAAAAGCTTAAATCTCAAGTCAGTGTAATGTCTATATTTCAAAGCTGTGTCGATCGTACCTTCGAACTCGCTCCACGTCCGGATGGCTTCGCAGCATCTTCTTCTTCTCCTCTTCAGGTTTTCCAGCCACATCTTCCTCGTTTGCGAAGGCCTTTACGGGGACAGAATGGATTCTTTTTACTAGGTTTTACTTTCGCCGGTGTATTGAGGGCATTGCAGTTTTGTTTAACTAACTTTAAGACACTACGGTTGTAGCCTACCCCTCGTGTGAAGCGGAAGAACCCGGTCATGGGCCCCATCAGCAGCATCTTCAGGGTGACAATAGTGGCGTAGGTAGAGAAGGCCTGGAACACCTCGTCTTCCATAAACTGCGCCATCTCTGCTGGTTTTAACCTGGATGACAAACAGGAAGTGCATGAAGGTTTGAAGGGCATTTTAGACATGTATACACCTTAATCCAACTGACTCTATCAGAGAATTCACGGCTTTTTGCCAACTGCTTGACAGTGTACGCTCTGCCTTCCAGCACTCGCAAACTTGTTTACAGAGGAAAAAGATGACAAGTCAGAACAGCAGAACCAAGTCCCAACATTTATCATGTTCAGGATATTGAGGGAAATGGATATCATGAAGTTTTCAATAAAGGCTTAAACTGTCCATGTGCTCCAGTGATTCTCCTTTGTCCTGTTAATTGGACTTTGCTCCGCAGCATGTAAACAGGAATATGAATGGAATAGTTCTACAAGCAAACCATGTAAACTTAAGCTTACTTGTCTTATTTAGAATAAGGCCAATAGTTGGATTATTGTTGTTCATGTAAACTTAGTCAATGTCTAACTCTAATTTTAAAATGTAATTAACAAAGGTGTACAAAAAAATCGAGCAAAAGGTTCTTCTTTTATACACAATAAAAAAAAAAAAATCAGACAGTATTAGTATCAGCCTTGAGAAACTGTCTATCCTACTAGAAATGTGACCACAGTGTGGGCGGTGCCTCTGCTCTGTGTCTTCATGATAGTGAATGGAAAATACATGATAAACGTGTAACATGATAAATGCAGTGAATGTGCACACCGATCAAGGCAAACAGAAACAGCCTTTCCTTCTTGCTGCAACAAAACTACTGAACAAACAGGTTTCAGCTTGTATTTCTTTGCATAGGAGTTTCACAACAAACTGCCCCCCAAACTGGAGGAAGTAAATTCATGTGCAAAACCTGACATTCTTAGAGGTATAGCCAAACTAAACATAGTATACACGATCCATTGTAATAAATAAGGTAGAATTTAGACTGTAAAGGCTTGTCTTACCGCCTGTGGTGACTGTTTAGAAGTGGAGCAGGCTGGGATCTGTTACATAAAGGGAAGCCGACCTGTCACCCGGTAACTGAGGAGGCGGGCCAACTATATCTGCAAAACAAACTGGAGGAGCATTAGAAACCTGTGTGTGTGTGTGTGTGTGTGCTTATATTTATATGCTTATGCAAATCAAATGGCCTCACAAAGACAGAAAGATAAATAAATCCTCTAATGAAGGTACCGTAGTCAATGAAGGTCCTCACAAGTATAGTAATACACACTGCAAAAAATGTCCATTCTAACAAATTATTTACTCTGGTTTTTAGGCTTAAAAATGAAAAAATTACCAGCATAAAATTATTGAAACAAGTTGATATGCATTAGAAACAAGTCAATCTGTCTCACATCATTGGCAGATTTTTGTGTTTTTAAAAAAAAGAAATAGACTATTCCATTAAATTACTTGGTAAGATTGATATTTTTGCAGTGTGTGTCTGTCCATTGGCTAAAACAGGAAAATATAAAGAGCAAAACATTAACTCACAGCATGATGTGACATTATTGATTCACATATCTGATGACAGGTAGGTATGAAGGGCTAACAGTCCGCCACCCATGATGCTGTATGGCGACCCACAGAAACATGCTGTGGTTTAATGTTACAAGACAAAGAGATACAAGAGAACAGCCATTCCAACAGCCTGCGTTATAAATGTTCAGTAAGAGTCAGAATTGGTCCTGAGACTGGATAGGAAGATACACTTTATGATTGGTATTAATTTAATAGGGCAAATCAACAAGAGATAATGGCTTTTACCTGGATTCAGCTCATCAGTGTACTTCATGAAAAGAGTAAATTGAAGTAGGCTCTGTTATTATGAATGAGGCACCAGTTAATATTAAGTATGCATGTGAGCTGTTTCAACATGCTTCAGTTTGACCTGTGCCACATATAGAGTGAAGACCCCCACCATACAAGCAGGTCTGATTAGAAGGTCAGATTTTATTACTTGGCCTGCAGTGTAAATACAACACTGTCCATATTGAAGGCTGGAAGTAATAAATTAGAATTATTCTCATTACTGTGATTACATAGCCTACAGTTTTCTCAGTAGGTCAAAAGATGTGGGAATATAGGGATGAATTTATAATCTTTTCATTCCCCAGTTGGTTTGTTGTTGTCCCCTGCATTCAGCTCAGTGTTTAATGTTCTTACAAAAGCACCACACCTTATAAACGTTGAGGTTAGTTTGTTATCTGGAATATTATCTTTGGAAACTAGTGTAGCCAGATTAACTAGATCTATTACCACATTTCCATTAGTCAGAACCAGGCTGAGCTGAACTGCCCAGTTTCTGTTAGATACAGAGCTAATCAGGCTAATGCTAGTATGTTTGTTGCTATGTTGAGCCGCTGTAGTGGCAGGATGCTAACTGTGGCTAATGTAGCCGCTGAGAAATTATCACTTACGGACTTAGATTTGGTGTAGTTTTATGGTGTTTTCTGGATTCTATTCTATACAGTATTTATTCTATTTAGTTAACAAGGACAATGGACAGTTAGTATCTCTCCCAGAATTAGCTAGAAAGCTAAATTTCATCTGCAGTCCCTGGGCAGGTGATACAAAGACAGGCAAGTTTTACAAAATACTTTACAACAAAAGTTAAAAGTACATAAACATTATAAAATACAACACATAAAAAAGTATATGTACAGAGAGCAGAGTTAAGCTAGCTGACACAACATAAAGGGGAGAGATTCAGCCTTGTTTCTAGTAGGCTAGCGTTATGATAGTCATGCCACATGGCCATGAGTAATTTCTGCAGGTCCTGTCATGTATTACTCCTTACTGACTTGTGTTGTTCAAAGTTATTACAATGTTGAACTGTTTGAGACAAAGACTGTGGGAAAAGATGGATGTAGTGAGTGTGACGTCACCCACAGGTTTCTGTAGGGCCGTTTTGAAAGCATTGTTTAGGCCGTAGATTCCCAACAACCCTGCATACAACAGTAAGCAGTACAGTAGAAGTCAAACAAACATCAACCAACTGGAGGATGCACTTCACAACCACAAACCAGGAAGTAGCTCGGTGATTTTCTAACTGTAGTGGCTAAGTCAACGCTCTAGGCGATTCTCTTTGTGGACTTTGGTGTTGACAGGTTTAGAAAGTCAACGTAATTTCACTCACTCCGATAATTTCAACATAGTAACAGTAATTCTACTTGAGTAACATACTTTGATACTGCTTCCATCCAGTGCTTAATTTGTAAATGATGAGGACACCAAGGGATCGGTGTTCCCGCGAGTCAGTGTGGAGGGAAAAGGTTCTGGAACATATCAAGACAACAAGCGCATTGGAGGCACAGTGGTGCTCAGTGCAGCCATATAGCTTACTGTAGACCTAACAGCCTAAACATTACTAAATGACCGACTATATGACCTTAGAGCTCTGACTACTGGGGACCTATAACAATATTTGATTATTGTATAGGCTACATAATGCTCATTTTGTCCAAAACGATGGATTTTTACAAACCTGTCCTTCAAGAAGGATATAACTGCACTGTGCACAAAATAAAAATGCACACATACTTGGCTGTGAGACATCCTAATCATACATAAACAAATCAAGGAAACTGCAGTGGCTTCAGCCATTTACCAGACAAATTCTGGCTCGAGTAGTTACGCATCAATATTCAACACAAATACAAAAATAGGATATGTATTTTGAACGTAGGAAACAATGTCAGCGAATAATGAAATGACAGAAATAAAACACATCATGGTCATGCCATGCAGCTAGAAGTCGGCCTACATGCGACACTCAGCTGGACCGCGCTGGTTTTGAAATGCCCACATTGATGTGGGGCTCACAGCCTTTCACTCAACCAATTCTCATGTTATTACCAATTATTTCTGGACACTCAACATAACATGTGCAATTGCCCACATATTTAACTGTGGGACTTACAGGTCCGCACTCCACACTAATTTCTGTTTTCATCTATGCAAATATGAATTTAGATGTTATTGTCCCAGCAGAGAACTGTAACACGTTTACAAACAAAAAAAAACACGCTTACCTTGTCTAATTTTCCAAAATAGGCCACACAGCGGACATATGGACAGCAAATTCAACTGTCTTTTAGCCATGACGCTGTCTGAAGTTTACCATAACACACTCTGCAGTGCAGCTCGCTCATGTGTGACGTGATTACTATGCGCTTGTTGTTACTTTCTAATAGGGTAATTACCCTAAAGGAAGAGTCAACTATTGGGAGTATTACATGGCAGACAAAAAAAACCCCAAAACTTTCATGCCACCAGAGGTGCCGGGTCCACGCAAATAGGTACCGGAATGCAGGTAGTCCAAAACCACAAGGTGCCGGTTCCTGTTCCGGCAGGATCCGGCACAAATTAAGCACTGCTTCCATCCCTGTCATTTTTAATGGATTATATTTCAGACTCCAAAGGTCACATGTCGTGTTTGTGCTGAGTCACACTGTGTAGTCAGAATTGTTGAACTGTTATTTTCATGATGCCCATCTTTTGTTTTTGGTTGGCCTATGTTGGTCTTATCCAAGCCAAAACCAAACTGGCTGTCGGAATTACAGTAACCATTAGGGACTATACTGATATTCAAGGTGTACTCTCAGGTTATACTAGGATTTTTGCACACCCTATATATATACTGTATGATGTCATTTTTCTCAAAAATCTCACATTGTCTTTCTGTCTCTACTGCCACTATTTTTTTTTTTTACATATCCTATTAATGCTGGAATCCAGACTTTTTACACATTTTCATTCACACATTTCTACTTAATCTAATCCTCATTTGCCCTACTCTTTATATTTAAATCCAATTTTTTCTTTGCTGTATCCTATTATTTGCTGCTATAACGACCCCATTTCCCCACGAGGATCATACAAACGAAATCAAATTTAATCGATTAATCTTCTCTTTATTCATCCTTCCGTCAAATCTCACCGAACGCAGCATCTCCAGAGTTTGGCTAGACTTCGGCTGGGTAAAGTCAGCATCGCTTTTGTCTCAAAATCTTTTTTTTTTTTTTTTTTTTTTTGTCATCCAGGTGTTGGATGACAAAAAAAAAAAAAGCACGCGCAAAACACCCTATAAAGAGACCCATCTCGTTATTTCTCCCCCCTTCAACCAGCCCCACTCCCCTCTGACGTCCCAATAAGCCCAGTATAGTCTTTGCTGGGAGGGTATTTACCAATTTGGGAGGAGAGGGGGGGGGGGAGCGGTGCCTTGTTACGGGGAATTGTGACTGAGCGGCGTCTGCCTAAGAGGAACAGGATGTTGGGAATGTCTCTATTTGGCCCGAGGCGTGTTCTCCATGATTTTGACATGCTGATACATCTGCAAGCATGACATTAATGACAGGTGACAAGCTCAGAGACGATGTTAGTTTTTTTTTTTTTCGCGACTACTCTCATTCTCACTGTGCCCTACATAGTGACGGCTGGTTGATTATTGCAGTGATTGCGGATCGTTTATGGCGGGACTTGGTGATGCGGCACAAGCTGCCCTTTGGTTCCTCCCTGTGGACCGTTTCATGACTCCTCACTGGAGATCTTAGAAGTCATGTGAATGACAAATACAGAGCTTGTTCCTGTTCTGCCTAAAAGTTGAGTGAATTGCTAGTTTCTCTCCTTTTCTCACGGCCCGTTTTCAATCTCTGGTTATCATTCGTCAATGTTTTCACACCATTAAAAAGGTCAATCAATATATATGTATCTGCACTGTATATATTGTATAGATATATATATGTATTCTTGTGTCTTGTGTTTTGTTTTGTGTTTTTTCTTTGAGTTGGATTTACTTTATTTTGTAGCTATGGGAAGATATTTCATAATCATTTCCTTTTGCCATTTCCTTTGGAGAATTGAGTAATAGAGATCTGTGTTGGGTGTGTGAGTGGGTGGGGGGGGGGGATCGATCGCCACGAGGGGGGAGGGAAGATGAGGGAGGGTCGGGGAGTTGAGACGGGATGGGTTTGGGGGGGGAAAGTACATATATTGTGAACATATATGTTTTTGTTTCTAGAATGCTTTTCCTTTAAATTTAAAAAAAAAAGTTGATCACAAATAAAAAAAGGTAACAGTAAGAACAAATTAAGACATTTTTTCTGGTCATTTGGTTATTTGTCGAGTCAGAAAATATAATATTATTTGTGGCATAAGTGCTTGTGCAAATTTCCACAGACTTATGTAAAACAGCTCAAAGCACAAAATATAACTTTGGCAAGACTTTGTGTTCTTAATCAGGCTGAGCTGTCATCTGACTTTGCACTCAAAACCACAAAAAACAGAACACTCTTTAGTTTTGTAATAATAATAATATTCATAATTGATATAGCAGCTATCTAAAAACAGAGTTTACAAAGTTCTTTATAGGAAGGCATAAAAACAGGAATAATAAAATATAGAAGGAGGAGATAAAAGTGGGAAAAAAATAAGGTTTTGCAAGGTTTTTTGGCAGTAAAATTTAATTTTCAAACCCATCAGCCAGTTTACTATTTGTGTTGATTTGTCTTGTTGGGATCTATCAGAGGTCAATACACAGTGATCATACATCATGTAAACTCACTGGCAGCTCACTTGTTTCACTCCCTGCACCGGCCACATTCACTCCACTGTGTATGCTTTCCAATCCGAAGCGGCACCCCAAATGAAACATAAGCGAAATGTCACAGACGGACCTTAAATATCCGCATCATAGCCGTCATCCTTTGTGTAGCAGCTTCCCCGGGAAAAATAATGTCCTGTGATTTCCCACAAGGAGCAGTAATGGCAAACAGTTGCATTGATTCCTCACCAGCCTGGCCAGTAATTGGGATGCTGGCTGCGATATGCTGCCATTGATTTCTTATGGTAGCCAGGTTATGCTGGTGGTGTAGGACAACAATGACTAAATAACAGCCCGGCCAATGATCTTAATGCCAGAAGCCAAGCACAGGTATTGATTTCATTACGGAATGCCTCCTAGGTTCTAGGCACATACATTTTTTTATTGATCAGCGGCGGTGTCCACATTACTTTCAGCACTGTACATTACTTTCAGCACTGTCACATGCAGCCAATCAATGGCAGCAGAATGCTGAGTGCATGGGATTGCATGGGTACAGTGGGGTGCGATAAATTTGGCGGCGTATAATCAGGGTTTGGAAGGTGACCCCGATTGACAGAATTGATAAGTGTGAGCGTTTTCCACTGCAACCTGTGGGATAAAGCGTAGATATCGAGTGATTAACTTGTCCGATTGGGTTTCATTTGACCCTATTCACGTCTTTGTGGCCCGAGGGCAGCGAGCGAATAAGGAATCACACCAGCACCCAGGCAGTAGAAACTCCTAAGATAAGACTCTATTGATGATAGGTTGGTAGTAATTTGTTCAGCCTAAACCACAGAGCAGAGGAATCATATCAACTGCTTGGATTCCCAGTATAGTCACATAATGACACCAAAATAGCGCTTAAATCCGCAATGTTACTAATGGTTTTGTTTTGCTGAACGAGAACATACATGTTGTACGTCTGTTCAAAAATGCGTAATTTATCATAAAAGTGTAACTTTCGCGTAAGTTCAAAGTTTGAGAATGAGATATTTGTTTTTTGTTTTACTCTTTTTATTGGGGTTTTTGGTACAAAACATACACCATCTCTAAAGATTTCCTCCAAAACATAAGAAAATATATACATATATAGCTATCCACACAAATACCCATACACATGTACACACATATGCACATGCATACATACATATACACACGTACACATGCTCATATTTACACCTATACACATAAATGAAATATTTGAATGGTGTATGACAAATCTCCAAATACTCAGAAATATTAAATAAGCACATTAACACATACTAAAAACACAAAACAAAACAAAACAAAAAAAAATCAAAATGAATGAGATATTTGGTTGGGTAAAAATACAAATCAGAGAATCGGATTTGTCCGAAATGCCTGCCACATTCACCACCGCAGATTTACTTCTCTGACTCTTTAACTGTTCAGTGCTTTAATATTTGATGTCATCGGATGTTTGTTTATTATTGATTTGTACATCTGATAGGAGTAATGCCTCTTCTGCTGACTGTGTCTCCACACTCTGTATGAATGGGGTTTTTTGAAGGCCGATACCTATATTTGGGGATTTAAGCTGTTGATCGGCGATATTCTGTGCAGATATCTAATATTTATGTATTTTTTTTCCATTTTCATGCCTAAAATTTACAAGTATTCCGTGTTGCCTCCAGAGTTATATTCTTGTCAGAGTGGAAAAGCCTCTGAAACAGCATTTAGACCATCATGAGACACAAAAACTCCATTGAAACTCTTTAAGGCAGGATGACCCACCACACCTATTCAATGCTAGGGAAACTCTAGGATACATTACTGCCTTTAAATGTACAGTGAATTTACAGAAAACATAAGAAAATCAAATGTCATGTCAGGTTTTCCAGACTGTTTTTTCTGTAGCTGTGGAACCTCCATCATATCAGAGGTAGATGATACTGAAGTAGCTGATCTGATATATAATAAAAGGCCAATATCGGCAAACTAATATATCAGTGCAACCCTAATAGATGAGTGATGTTTTTATGTAGTAACATTTAAATAAGACACAAATCTATCTAATCTAACACACACACACACACACTCTTACACAAAGACATAGTGTGTTTGTAATGGTCTTCCCTAATGGGGGTGGCCTGCCCCGGTGCTTGGGGTGCTGCGACTGGCTGCCCGCGGTCCTTTCCCTTCCAAATGGCTCTTAATGAAGAAGCTCATTAAGGATCAGCGGTTGCTCTGCACTCTTAATGAGGGCCACACAGCTGCTCATTAGGCTCAGGCCTTTAGGCTTTGTCTTTTCCACCAACCACTGATAATACATCAGCGCAGCACCTAAAAACATTACATCCGCCTGTTTAGCGACCTATGCTGTCGAGGTGGTCGGACGTGTCGCCGGTGCGGCGGGCTGCGGGAGGCCGTTTAGTAAGTAAAACAGACGCTCGGGCAAAGTTTAGCACATCTGACGGCGTTCAATAAAAGCAATGTCATCGGCTGTTTGAAGGGCAGACGTGTTTGAAACTGAAAAACTGCAAAAAGGACCAGGGGCCAAGATCTCAGAAGTTCTTCTTCTTCGTTGGATTCTTTCTGCTCTGTTTACCGGTTACCGAGACGATCACTGACAATCTATCAGTGGTGGAAGAAGTAATCATTTTACTTAAGTAAAAGTAGAAATACCACAGTATAAAAATACTCTGTTACAAGTAAAACTCCTGCATTCAAAATGTTACTTAAGTAAAAGTACAAAAGTATATCAAAATGTACTTAAAGCAACAAAAGTAAAAGTACTCATTATGCAGAATGGCCCATTTCAGAATAATACAGTATATATTATATTATTGAATTATAAATATCGATGCATTAATGTGTAAGCATCACTTTAATGTTGCAGCTGGAAAAGGTGGGGCTGATTTCCACTACTTTATATACTGCTGGGTAGCTTACAGTAATCTATAATAATACATCACAATTTATTAGTGGTTTATATTTTGTATTAATAATCTGAATCTGCAAAGTAACTAGTAACTTAAGTTATCAAATAAAGGTAGTGGAGTAAAAAGTACAATATTTCCCTCCGAAAAGTAGTGGAGTAGAAGTATAAAGTAGGATAAAATGGTAATACTCAAGTACAATTTTGAGGTACTTGTACTTTGCTTAAGTGCAGTATTCGAGTAAATGTACTTAGTTACTTTCCACCTCTGCAATCTATTAGTGATAAAGGTGAGTTGCAGAGATAGGTCTAACAATGAAGACAAGCATGGTTTCTGCTATAAGACGTCAACATGGCGGAGACATAACAGCTCAATCATCCCTGCTGCCTACAATCTCAGCACGCCGTCTAACGCCGCGATTGTCCCGTTGTTATTAAATGCTGGGATAACTGAACTGCTTCCAACCCATGTAATATACATTGTGAGGGATGCACATTGATAAGAGTGAACTTCCTTCGCTTGCCGGGGCGGCCTTTTAGAGAAGGCTGATGGGCGGACGTGGATAGAAAATCGAAATGAGTCATGCCTGCATCGCGCTCTAAGTGATTAGGGATGTGTCATCAAACCCTCCGTATCTCTCTTTCACTTTGGGCCTTCATCTGCCCGGCCGGCTGAGTTTAGTGAATAATAAGGAGGTCTCACACAGCATTAGTGGCTATTCTACATGCTGAGAGAATGTGCCCTGCTTCGCCAGTGACCAGAAGGACATGCCTATGGATGATTTCTCCCAAGTGATCTTGTCTCAGACCTTATTAGCAGAGGCGTCTGGCCCTACTGTGAGTGTGGTCACAGGCATAATGTACCGCGCTAGGCTTCTGTTAACGTATGGCAGACGGCGTTCGCGTCGGGCGTCCCTTTCGTCTGAAGGCCTCCTTATTTATCACATCGTGCGTTGATGACCTTGGCACTTGGCATTAGCGCAGTGAGCTTTTACAAGTCTTCATCATAGTCCTGTTCCCGCACTCTTTTGTAGAGATTCCTTCTCTGGGCACATTCACACCAAGCATGTTTGGAGCAGCTTATTGGAACTTGGGAGCGTTTCCTCCTTCAGTTCAGTTTGTTTGGTCAGGTGAGAACAATGCTAGTCTTCATTACCACTCCATTATTCAGCCTGAGATTGCCTCCTCGATAGTGTGTGCGGGGGGTTGATTTCCCCCTAACCAATCATTAGTGACTGACGCATCTGACTTTATGTTCAGTCGACTGGGGGCAGCCAGTTAGCCACTACATCATCATCATGAACTTTACCAAGAATGTTGGTCGATTTTGACAAAAACATCGTCTTTGCAAAGGCAATATGTTGGTAAGGGGGCAATCTCGGAACCCATCGTCTATCGGTCTGACGACAATTAGACTCTGGGGGCGACGGCCAATATTTCGGGGTTTCCGGTGTCCACCCGGATGTCCGCTGGCTACACCGGAAACCCCGAAATATTGGCCGTCGCCCCCAGAGTCTAATTGTCCTCAGACCGATAGACAATGGGTTCCGAGATTGGTAAGGGGGTGATTCCAATTTCCAAATAGATTACAAATCCATTTTGCCAAAACGGCAATGGAAAACCGTTGCGCGAACAGTTCATACTTTAGTCCCGCCCGCAAAGGCGCTGATTGACTCAATCGTTTCTCTCTGAGAACAAGCCGTTGACTAGAGCAACACCAGACTCTGAATCGCTCTACAAGATCTGAAAAGTGGTTCGGGCCGTGGTTCAGGAGTCTGGAACCAGGCTAGAACAATGCTATTCGAACTCAGATGGCACCAGATGCTTGGCACCGACTAACAACATTGTCAGTGACACATTAGCTACAGTTGAACATTGTCAACGGCCTCAAAGGATCCTCATATAAAAGCTCAACATATCAAAGTACTTTTCTAAGTTTTTCCCAGCGAGCGAGCAGGCAGCGTGGAACCATGGGGTAATCTGGAGGAGCTGATATCGATGCAACCAAGTCTCCTGCACAAATTGAGATAATTGCGGACGGCGGGCTATACTGAGTGGTCAGGGTGTTTTCGTCGGCCGCGGCTCTCCTTTCCTCGCCGGTGTTCGGCAGAACAAAAGCAATGCACTCTGGGTGATCAGGCCGGCGAGGCCCCCGCACGGCAGGGGGGCCGCGCCTCATTAGGGCGCTATTTTAACAAAGCGCTTTCCTTCCACGCTGCAGAGCGGCATGTAACCGCGGCTCACACATCCTCCTGCTTTCTCTCTCACCCCTCACAAAGGGATATAAATCTCCTTTGGGCAGGATAATTACAGAGATAATTTTATCCGTAATGATGCTTGTCAGTCAGGAGTGCTGATGAAATTAAAGAACTTGTTCTCTGTGAAATTTCTCCCCCAGATTTATCCCCAGATTTATGTGTCAGGGAAAAAGAAGAAAAGGAACAGAGAAACTAAGACTCTGAGAAACTTTTTCCTCCTACAGCGCGGTGACTCCATAAATTCCCATGGGAGGAACCGTGTATACATTCCTCACCTGGCCTCAAGCCCCAAGTCAAGCTTATATCAATTTAAGGAAAGGTTACAGGCGGACAAATGGTCATTGTTAACATAATATTAACATTATTCACCATGACGAAAGTGCTCTAGTGCTGTGGCAGAACATAATGTGCTCATTGTGTGGCTTTGTCATCACAGTACATCATTCAACTTGACACTTAATTTGCTGTTCACACATACACATGGCAGTAAATATGCAGACATTTCTGTTGTGGGCAAATCTTGGGAATCCAGGACAGGCCTTTTAACAAAAGAGTGTACTTGATCATGTGCTGTAGGAGAGGAAGCTAGAGGAAGTCAGCCCCTCGTCCTAGCAGCAGCGCAACGGCACACTTTGATCGTGAATCCGAATTCTCCTGACTTGTCTTAGTTTTTTAAAAAGGGCTACTTAAATTATTTCCGAGATACTGTTATGAGGCTCGGTGGCAAAGGTAAAGGCCTCCCGTGGATAAGAGGAGATAAAAGCAAAAAAACAAAAGACATCACTGCCTGAACGTTATAATATTTAGCATAAGCAGCGCCAAACATTCCTTTAAGGAATACATGTCTTGTGCTTTCTTTTAAAAAATTAACGTGGAGGAATTGGGACCCTGTTACCCGTTGTATCGCTCAACAAAGGCGACTGAACAATCGCTTATGTCAAACTTTGACAATGACAGAATTAGAGCAGGGTTTCTCAGCTCCCTGTCCCCCACAGGGAACCTGGCACACACAACTCCGAAAAGAAAGTTTACTTTCGTTGTCATTTGAAATTACACTCATTTGCATTCGCCGGGAGAACGGGGCCACATGAAAAACAATGATGCCACCAAGAGGGGCGAGAAGAGACGCGGCGCGTCTTTTGAAATGGAACCACGGCGCGCTTCAATGGGATGCGCAGTGTTGTCTGGTGATCACCCCTACAGTGTTTTAAAGAATCGCTAATGCAGGAGACGGATAGACGCATCCAGATGGCTTCAAGAGATCCGCCTTAATCTTTCTGCTTCAGGATTCGGGTGCGACCATCGGCTACTCCGCGTCCCACTTCCAGTTGTTTTGCCATTTAGCTTGGAACGGGCTATTTCGGGGGGGGGGGGGAGGGGGGGTCCGTGCGCGGGTCTCTGCAAACTGCATTGTTAAGTCGTCAACGTCACACACGAGCGGTTGAACCGCGCAACTTAGTCTCAAAATGAATAACCTTTGAATGGAAGAACATTACAAAAAAAAAAAAAAAAAGGCGAAGAAGAAAGGAAATGAAAGGAAAATCAATGAGGGTGGATTTTAGTCTGAGCGGCGCAGTGTGAAAAATACAGCAGAGCATTTCACATGCCGCTGAGCCCAACGCTGACCTCCATACAGCGATCTCTCCGCCAGCAGATCAATTGACAGGACGGAGGCCACCGGGGCATTGATTGATTAATCAAAGCTAATGTTCTTTTGATCAGCGGGGCTGCCCTGTTAACCGGCGAAGGCAAAGTAAAGCAGCATGTTTTATTTACTCGTTCGCGGTCCCCTGTTGACTCCCGCTGCACACTTCAAAGAGCCTGTGACAATTCTGTCATAGCCTTGATTGATAGAAAAAAAAGTTTTCTTTAAATTCCCAACAGACGCATTCACCAGCATGGATTTGTTTAATCGTTAGCAGTTTGCTCTTTCCTAATATATCTCCGGAATAAGAAAGACTCATGTTTTCTTCATGACAGATTTTTTTTCGGCGTCGTCTTGTGTATTGTCCTCTTTTTACTCTGTGCTGTGTTGTGCTCTCCGCACAGCTACAGACGCATCGCATTTGCACACAATCTCTTTCTTTTGTTTCCAGTAGTTCTAGTATTATTTGGTGATTTTAGCGTTGCTTTCCGGTGGAATTCGCACCACTTTGTAATAGCGCGGCCTTTGTAGTGCATGAGCCGTTTCTGAAAGGCGCATGTTGATTTTGCTGTAAGATAAATGAGAGATTGGTTTGTCACTGCGTCAAGGCTTTATTGAATCCTGGGCCACGGCTACACAATGGAACCAATTTAAGAGAGAAGAAGCCAACAGGAGAGGAGAATAGGTCTAAGTGAAGCTTAAGGGCAATCCAGTCCTAATCAGCCTCCCTACCGTTTTCCCCAGCATGCACAGGGAGCTGGAGCTGGTTCCTGACCACAACAAGGCAATCAGCATCACACATTATGTGTTGCGTGCTGTGGGGGGGACTGCCGGCATCAAAGCATTTGATAACAAATTCAAGGTTGTTAATGTGCTCCAGAGTGAACCAAGTCCTTTTTTTTTTTCCCTTTTTATCAAGGTTTATAATGGAAAAAGAAATGTTTCTCTCTTTGACTCCCCAACTCTGTTTTGCTTTGCCACTGTGCCGTATTGAAGGGAATGACAAGGTCTTCTGCTGAATCCTCGCAGTTCAGACCATCTCACTCTCCCAGTTTGCAAACAGAAGTTGTTTCATTTTTAATGATCTCCTCAAGTGCAGATATTCAGGTCTTCCTTCGCTTAAGGACGCCCCCCCCCCTCCACCCCCGTTCCCGCACCTCCGTTTATTCTCACAAACTTGAGGGCGTCTTGAAAGCGCTGCTTATAATTTCTGAGGAGAATGCGGCTCCATCTTTCTTCATTTGAGAGGCCCTCCACTCCCTCCCCGCCCTTGAGTTTCTCCAATGTCAACGCTCACTTCAAAAGCCTCGGAATGAGCTCTGAGGACTCCATTGAGATTTCCCATTGCAAACAATTATTCCGTCCGTGGTTCTTTGACAGAGATTTCTCTAGATTTATATTACTAGGCCATGAATCAAATTTCTCTCAGTCCCAGCGGCGCCTTGTGCTTCACAGTGGTTATGCTATTGACCCAAACCTTGAGCTGAATGTAGATGATTCTCTGTAGAGGGATCTAGGATCTGTTTTAACTCCAAACAGGCCGGCCAGGATTGAGATTTGGGGAGATATAGATACAGGAGATTTCTCATCGTTTCTGCATTGGGTCTCTTTGCTGTGCATCCTCACATTCTGAGTTTGTGGGCTCCCCTTGGGTTGAGGTAGCCTGAGCGGTTCAAAGTTCACAACTACTATGCAACTTTTAACTCACTGTCTCCAACCCCCCCCCCACCCCTCCTTCTTCCCTCTCTCCCCGATATCCACCGCCCTATCTGCCCTCTGTACCTGGGACATCCACCTGGGCCGCGGGGTCTTTCATGGTGTGCAGCTGCATCATCCAAAATAGATAAGAAAGCCTCTTCTCTTGCTATGGGAAAGCGTTGTGAAGTCTCCCCCAGCAGTGGTCCCACACAACCTGCCAATGAGAACAAGGGGTTGGTTGCTTTAAAGAAGCCCCGACTGAAACGCAGCGCACCTCCCTCAGGTAACCACCCACGCTGAAGAGAGAGGCGCTTCAGCCATGTCCTGAAGGAAATATGAGGCTGAGTAAACATGGCTGAATAAATAAATGCATAAACTTTCCTCATTCTGAATTTGAGATTATGGCTGGAGGATTCACAGGTGAAGTTTTAAACCAAAAACCAGGCCCACTCGAGATGTGTTGCATCAGAGGCAGAATCTGCTACCGGGCCAACTGTTTGTCAGGCAAGCAAGCGTGTAAATCCAACAGATTTCACTACTGTTTGTTATATTGTTGAGGGAGAGAGAGAGCTTTACTGTATCTAAAAGCATTTCATCATATTTCCACGATCTTACGCAGTTTAAAGCATTTCTAATCAATTTCAATTAATTGTAATCGAGTTGTAGTCAAATAGAGCTCAGGCAAATAAATCATTAACATGAAGTCATTGCCAGTCTAGAGGTCTGTTGATAGTAAACGGTCGTACATCCACTTCTGCGGGTTGGACCCTTGGCTGAATCGATGGTGATCAACTTCTATAATGAATAAGAGTTGTGAAACTCTGTGTGCCAGTGTCTGTGGAGACAGGTGAGCCCCGGTCTGTTTTGATCTTTCAAACATGTATTCCATCTCTTCTCCACCACAAGGGAGCCTCCAACCAAGGTCAGCGCTCAAAGGCAGGGTACACCATGGGAAATGAGCCTGTGCGAGTGTGCGCTCGCCTCCCGCTTTTGTGGGATCAGCAAGGCATCAGAAGGATCGGACTGACACTAGTGAAGTCCCCCGGTATCACCTATCACTACCTGTTTCTGCCGCAGAGGAAACCAAAGGCCCGCTCTAATTGTATCATTAATATCATTGCAGTCTGAGGGCCAATTATTCTCTCTCTGCGTTTCACCTGCCCCAACCTTGAATTAGGCTCTGCTAGGATATCTAAGTACAGACTTGCTGTGTTAATGACAGTAGAGGATTTGAGCCATCTGTGATCAAAGCTGTATGGATATTGGATATTTGCCTAAAGATGCAGCAAATTCTACCATATGGATGTGCAACAAGCCTCAAATGTCTCCTAATAAGGAAGCCATGCTGTATAATGTATTTAAAGGGGCATTAAGTAAATTATGACTTTTATCAACCTCTATCGGCGACCAGTAGGAATTGCAACAACATGGACAGGTTTCTGGCAGAAAGGTGGTCTGTAATGGACATAAATAATACAATTTCCCAATAGAGAGGAGTAAGCTAGCTAATTAGAGCAGAGCTCCAACATCATATCACCATGTTAAAAACTGGAATAATAATACTTTGTCTTTTGCTTTTTCTAATAAGAAAGTCATGTAGTATAGGGGAGAGGGGGGTAAGATAAGCCAGTTTTTACTCAAAGTGTTATCTTGGCAAGGAAAAATGAGAAACAAATGCTTCCACCCATATTTCAGGATGTTGACTTTCAGATGAACTGTGAAGAATGCGGCTTAACGTAAGAAAAATGAAAATACAACTTCTTAAAACCCCTTACCTCTTGGCTTTTGGCTCAACTTACCCCGTAGCCACCTCTTTGAAAAAAGTCTACAAACTAGTTCACTGTTAACCTTTTGCTAATTTATTTGTGTGGTTTTAGTCATTGGTAATAGGCCAACATTTATTGTATATATGTTTAACTGTAGATAAATCACATGACATATATTGTATATTATTGTTAGGATACAGGGGGTGGGTCAACTTACCCACCGACTCATCTTACCCCGCTCTCCCCTAATGTATTTTAGATATGGCCTTTTACATATAATGCCACTCATTAAATATGGAAATAGGCAGCCATGCACGTATTGTCATTTATTTTAGTTAGGATGTAGTAATGAGTTTCATTACACTGTGCCAACAGGGTCCATTGTCTATTAATTATGCTTAATGTAATTGGTGCAAGAGGTGTGTTCCTCTGTACATTGTACCAGACAAATTAATGTGCTGGCACTGGAAACAGGCCCAATCAATACTGGCCTGCACTGGTCCATCACAGCTGACAGGTGTAGACATATTCGTTGGTCATCAGTGTGGCACATTACCATGTCTTTATTTCGCCCCATGCATTTCTCATTACAGCATGCTAGCCACTCTTGCGCCATAGGCTGCTGTCTTGGAGGTAGCTAAAGAATTTATTAGCCCAAAGGAAAAATTCATCAGAAGTTTTGTTAAAGCCTTTAATACTTGTGAAGATTATTTATGTATAGTGGCTGTTTCACACATTTCATATTAGAGGAATATTTTAATGTGGAATGACATGAATCCAAGATTTATTTACATATCTCCTGATGCAATATGAATTTGTTAAGACCACTAAGATTTATTGATGCTCTGGGAAAGATGAAAAAAGATACAAATATGTGAAGTCCTTGTTTAAAACATCCTCTGTACATTTCAAGTGTTTACTTTTTAACAAGCCATTTTATTCAATATTATTTTTTCCAAAATCAATTATTTTTTTGCTGATGTTTTTTTTAATTATTATTATTATTCATTCAATTTGACTAAGTCTAAAATTATGCCTCACCCATTGGACATGTGAAATATCAATCACACACAGTGGCATCATTCTTCAGCCCTGCTGTGTGAAGGGGGATAGAGAAGCTGGATCCTGGGATATTTATAAAACCATGTACAATGTGTTTCTTCTGAAGCCACAAACAGCATGACAAATCCCAGTTCTGGCTGATAATGGATAGTCAAGCCATTACTGACACTGTCCCATGCCCGGCCATTTCTTCTTCATCATAAACTATGTGTGGGGCGTTCAGAAAGTGTCGTTTTTCACACCTGCTTCGGGCTAAAGAAACACTGATGAATTAAACAACAGAAAACCAATCAATCTGAGTGAGCCGATTTGTCAGGTGTGAGCGACTGGCTCACCGGCCTGATGACAAATTCAGCCCCGGCTGCTGGTGGCTGTTCGTCCAAACCAATGTGAACTTCTGGGAGGCTGGAGGTGTGTAGGATAAGGTGGATAAGCTAGTTCAGGAATCAAGAGTTTGACTATCACTGCGGGGTGTCTGTCAGGACAAGGTAGACAGGAATTCCTTTTAAAGGGTTTATTCAGGTTCAGGGTGTATAAGGTATGTTTATGCGTGTGGTCTGGAAGGGAACAGGCAGGAAAATAGGACATTACAATATTACAGTATAAGTGCAGGAACTTACCAATTATACAATACTATATCCTCATATACTATTATCAACCATCATAATAATAATAATAGTGATAATAATACTCAGTTTATTAAATATACCAAATTACTGCCCATTTATCTTTATAGAAATAATAATAATAGTTTGCACATAAAGGAATACCCATACAATATCTGAATACGCTATTGGATATTTGGGGTCCAAACATAGCAATACCAAGCAAGGCAAACAAACCATTGCATGATGAAACACCGTATCTACACTTAAACTTAATCGCGGTGCCCTCATGTGGAGAGATAGGCAAAAGGCGCAAATGGCGACGGCACAATGAACCATGTGCCTTCCTACAGCTATATGCTGTCCAGTGGCCACACAAGACCCATATTTCTTACACACAAATACTAAGAAAATACATGAAGGAAACTTAACAGGCACGTTAATAATGTGGCCTATAGTGACATGAACACAGGCGCAAATTCAACACCACACACCGCTCCGGGTGCGCGGTGTTGCGCAATCAACCTCCGAAGCACTTGGAGCACACCCGCTTCAAGTGGCGCAGCAAGGTGCCGTCAGACTACATTCAACCAATCCACAATTACTATTAATTGGTAGTCATGAGATGACAGTACAAAACTAAGACTTTACAACCTCACACTAGGATAGAAATAATTATCCCGGCAATAATAGCTTGAGTTATACAGGTAGAACATATAAAAAAGTGTCAAAAACAGGAGAAAAACAGTCTTCTTACTTAGATTTCTAGGACTCACACTTAAAGGAGAAAAGGAACACCCTGAACTTGTACTATTAACTATAAAGAAAGGTACTGTAGGTAGGAACAATCCACCCCGTGTAATCTTGTGAAGAAGTGGCTGAATTAGACTACTGGGTGGAGTAGTAAAGGGGCATTCCTATTGGTCATTGGAATGATTGACTACTTTATCAGCCAATAAACACAGGAGTTGATTAAAAAATGGCAATTAACATTACAAGTAATTATAGAGCATGTCATTAAAATGTCTGTGACATAATCACCCTTTTGTACAGCCGCCCTCAAATTTAGGATAAATTTGTCCATGAGGAAGGGTGATTCTCTGTGTGAGTGATGGGGTCTGGGTCGGAGATATCAGCAGAAGTCTACCCGAGTGGCTTTGAATTGAGAATACCCTCAATTTCCACCAGTACAGTCCTTAGCACCTCTTCACTCACTGATTGGGCACCCAGAGTCACATGTAGGGCATTCTTGAGGGTCTGGATCTCTCTTTCCCAAGCGTGCAGTGCGTTTGGCGGGTTGAATTGGAAGTGGATCTGATGCTTAGCAAGTTCTGTTTGTAAACCAGGGGCCAGATTGGAGAAGGTTTCATGTAACTCCCTTTCTCCCCTTTAAAATGTGTGCCCTGATCTGAGATGAGCTCAAATGGCTTTCCTCTTCTATCAATGAACCGCCGTAGCGACATTAGGAATGCGTCTGTATCTATGATCCTCTCTGGGCCCTCTCTGGGCCTGGATGGCACAACTTCTCATCAATGTGCTGGATGAGGAGCTTTGTAACTGGATGTTTGGGGTCCAAGACTATTGGATGTAGGGAGTCTGCATCAAGCTGGTCAGCTTGTCGAAGGCGTCCTCCCACTCTGATCAGTTGAGCAGTGCTGTCAAATACAGGAGCAAGGCAATTAAGTCTACTGTTAGGGGACACCTGCTTATCCGCCTTTAAGCAACTCATTTCCTCCTTGAAGCTGTCCATCTGCGCTTGTTGCAGAAGGACCCTTTCAGCCTCTCTGAAATTCACTGCAGTGGGGGCACTAGATGGATCTGCTGGGTCAGTCCACAGAAGGTAGATTTGCGTAGTTCCTCCACAATATCCGTTTCCTCTCCTGTAGGTTGTTGGGGCCACTGAGCAGGGGGCTGTTGCAGGAACGGTGGTCTGTTATACCATCTGTTGGGAGGACTTAATTCTAGGAGAGATTTGCCTCTGGTTATATTGTCCGCCGGGTTATTAGCTGAATCGGCATAACGCCAGGTGTACTGAGAAGTGAGCTCCTGGATCTCCACTACTCTGGTGCCTACAAATACCTTATATCTGCAGGAGTCTGACTTGATCCAGAGCAAGACGGTGGTGGAGTCTGACCACAGGAAGGTACTCTCTGTAGGCAAGGTAAGTTCTTTGTGCAGCAGGTCAGCCAGCGTGGCTCCACTAAGAGCTGCACTGAGCTCCAGTCTGGGCATGGATAGTTGGCGTTTAGGAGCCATTCTGGAATGTGCCATCAGGAATGAAACCGTTATTTGTCCACTGACGTCTTCAGAGCAAAGGTAGGCCACAGAACCATAGGCACACTCTGAAGACACTCAGAAGACATGAATTCGTTGACTGCTTTCATCTGATCTATGATGTCTAGGCATGTAATCTTTGGTAGATCTTGCAGTTCTGCTTCCCAGCTGTTCCATTCTCGTAACAGAGTGCCATCCCAGCTCTGGTCTTTGCCCCATAAGCGCTGGACCAGTATCTTGGCACGGGTGGTATAGGGGGTGATGTAGCCCAGTGGGTCATACTGACTAGCTAGCACCTGGTAAATATTGCGCATAGTGGGTTGGTCATAAAAACAGGACGACACTGATAGCTCAGGGTGTCTGATTCACAATGCCAGCATAGACCAAGAGTTAGCTCTTGAGGGTCTGTCTTGTTCTGCGAGAGCCACAACTCGCTGCTGTCTGACCTTGCTTCCTTAGGTAGGTGGCTGATCACTGTGGGTACGTTGCTGGCCCGCTGTCGAAGGTCAAAGCCACCTGTAGCAAGCAGGGCCCTTAGCTTGTCTAGGAGGTGGCGTGCAGCATCAGCAGTAGGGAAGCTCTGCAAGCAATTGTCCACATAGAAACACCTCTCTACCGAGAAGCAGACATCCTCGTCTGGTTGACTTCTGTCTATGACATGCTTCTGTACTGCATAGGTAGCACAACATGGGCTGCAAGTCGTCCCGAAGGGGAGTATCTGCCACTCATATATGCTGGGGGACGTGATGGAGCGTGCTACTCCATCTACTGTCACTCTGCATGTCTTGGCGTCTAGGAGGGACATGGCTTCGTGATCCTGCTTAGACCTAATGATGACCTTCTCGTTGCGATGTGGTAGTGCATCGAGCTGCCACAACCTCTCAACAACCTTCTGCAACAATTCAGTAGAGGGTGAACTGAAGCATAGGTGGAAGCAGTGTGTGGTAGCTGGCTGGGCCTTGAAGCATCCATCCCAGTCTTGTCTTTATAGCTGCAGGACCACCAGGAGGACCTCTGCGAATTAGCTCAACAGGGGCAATAAGGTGGGTATTATCTGCCCCAATAAGGAGAAGAGGGTGAGCGCTTTCAAGGTGTTGCAGGGGGAGACCTCCTAGGTGTCTATATCTTTTCTGAAGGGCAGCTACTGGGTGAGAATGGTCAAAGTCAATCCATCTGCAGTGAAGGCATGATTTAGCTTATATTTCTTTCTGGGGTTCTCAGCAGTAGAAATCTGGAGGGACATAGACGATCCAGGTAGGATGGAAGTCTCATGCCGAACTGTTTTAGTTCCACTTTAACATGATCCAGCAACAGATGGTACTTGTAATGCTCTGATTCGTCTGGGTGTAGAAAATTCACAAGAGCCATCCTTAGCATCATATACTGAGACTCATCCTCCTTTGTTAGATTAGGAATTGAGAGGCCTTATATGTTCTGACTTCTGGGTATGAAGAGACAGCTGGAGGAGGATCAATATTAGGCAGTGGTAGTAGGACGTGCTGATCAGCAGCATTATGTGGTGGAGGGGGAAGGGAATGCCACATAGGATCTGGATAGCTGTATAGCTGCTGAGCTGCTGTATATGAATGGGAGGGTGGAGGATGCCACTGTGGAGGTAGAGACTGAGTAGTCTGGTGTTTGGGAGGAGCATAGTATGAACTAGATCCTGCAGATAAGGGCCGGCGAATTGGAGGTGGTGAGGTGTAACTGGGTTGGAAGAGGTGCCTGAATCGGTTGCCCAAATCGTCTACAGATGGACTGTTGTGAGGATTTAATGGAGATTGAGGCTGCAGTGGCGTATTGAAGGCTGCGTGGCTAGGATGTGCTGGGGAGACACCAATCAAAGACTGTTTGGACTGCTCTTGTGCTTGGTGAGGTGTGGCAACTCTAGGAGTGGCTAGTAGGTGGGGTTGTAGTCCACAATCCTGAGAGACTGGTGTACTTGCAGATACCTTGGGCCCAGGTTGAAGTAAGGTTGATGTACTTAGCAGGGCTCTCTGTTGCTCTAGCCGCTCCATCTGCTTCTTTGCAGTTCCAGCAAGCATTTGATTGGTATCACTTTGCTGTCTTACAGTCGCTAATAGGGCATGAATCAGGTCATCCTTACTCTCTCCTGCATTGGCATGAACGAGCAGGACTATTAGATGCAGAAGAGTGAGGGGAATGAAGACTTGAGCGGGAGGTCATCCTAACCTCTCCCTCCTGTAACTCTTGCCTGGTATGCCGGCTAGGCTCGGTCAGATAGTCCTCCATGTAGGCTGGACGAATACTCTGGCGCTGGGAACGTCTAGGGGATGCAGCTTCTGTGGATGTTGGCTCCATAATCCACAGGAATAGTCACCATCCGGCTCGAAGGACCATTTTGTAGGATAAGGTGGATAAGCTAGTTCAGGAATCAGTTTGACTATCACTGCGGGGTGTCTGTCAGGACACGGTAGACAGGAATTCCTTTTAAAGGGGCATTCCTATTGGTCATTGGAATGATTGACTCATTTATCAGCCAGTAAACACAGGAGTTGATTAAATGGCAATTAACATTACAACTAATTATAGAGCAAGTCATTAAAATGTCTGTGACCTAATCACCCTTTTGTACAAGGTGCAACCTAACCCGCGCACTGTCAAATAACAGACTATCCAATTCACTTTAAACCGCAGCTACACAGCAGCTCCTAACTTTTTTTTTGTCATTGAAATCCACAGTAAGGTTAGAAAAGTCCTGCTTGGTCAAAATTTGAAAAATTAAATTGAAGTGAATTTTCCCATAAATGTACCATGTGACAGAATGTAAAATTATTACAATTCCACATATGGGTTGGACTTTTGAAAATGCAATAACTTAAATTTAACAACTCAAACAAAATGTCATTATAGCAATGTCTTCATTAAGCACCTTTGATCATATAGGAAAATTCCAATTGCTATAACAGGACTCTTTAAAAAAAATAATAATAATAAACACACACTCGCCTCTCAGTCAAATGAAACCAGACTGGACCACAGAGCATCATCTAAACCTGAGCTGCAACACAGACTGTCAGCATCTCTGATAGAGTTTTAATGGTCCTGTAGCAGTCTACCCCTCTACTCTGTGCAAGTGTGTGTGTGTGTGCGTGTGCGTGTATGTGTGTGTGATAGGGATCTTTATGGATGGCCAGGAGAATCAATCCAGTTCCAGCCTCCATGCCCCTGTCTTATCAAGTGGCAGAGTGCTGACCGATGGTCCAGATTTGAGATGATCTACATGCCTTTATGTAAGTGGGACTAATCCATCAAGACTCAGACAACGGATGCTCACTCCATCACTCCAGCGCACACACCTCACACAGAGGTGTTTTTTTTTTAATCCAGCCTAAAAAAAAACTATTTTCCTGTAATGCTGTGGAAGTTTACATATTTTTTTTACACCAAAAGTAGCATCATAAACGGTTTGACTCTCCTCAATATAAACACAGAGCTCAGCGGGTCAGAGCAAGAAGGTTGTGGGTTCAAATCTCTGACTCTAAATTGCCCATGAGTTTGTATATATGCAGTGTGGTATATAGAGATGTATGTATATTTGAGACATGCTTATGATAAAGGGCTATACAAATAAAATTAAAAAAATATATAATTATAAAGATATAAATTAGACCCCAAAATTACACCAAAAAAGTTGGAAAGAGTCGCATTGGTGCAAATTCAGCCTATAAGAAAACTATACCATGCAGTAGACCTAAATAGGGAAGAGGATTAGGGACACATGTGAAAAATGTATTTGAGTTCTGAGATTAATCTCAGACTCCTGAGAATAAAGTCAGAAATTTGAGATTAAAGTCAGAATTGTAAGAATAAATCAGAATCTCACAATTCTGAGTTTAAATTCAGAATTCTGAGTTCTGACTTTATCCTTACATCTCAGAATTCTGAGAACAAAGTCAGAATTTTGTGAATAAAGTCAGAATCCTAAATTTAAACTCAGAATTATGAGATTCTGACTTTAATCTCAAATTCTGACTCTGTTCTCAGAATTGTGGCCCTAATCCTCTTCCACTGCTATATACTATATAATGTTCTCTTCAAAAGAATTCACTTGAAATCTTTAAGATCATTTGTCCTCTGATCAGTATGGATAACTGACACAGGCCTATTCCTATACACAAATCCAAACTATGTTGTTCAAAGTCCATTAAATCATTGTCTTTAAAATGATTCTATTCCTTTATTGAAAGTCCTTTTGACCTTGCCAAACCACCACCTACCCATTAGAAAATGAGCATGGCCTCATTCCCATCCCATCCACCGGTGTCCTGAAGTCTACCCCTCTCCCGTGAGTTTTCAACCCAACTCCTTCCTCCACTCCCTCCTGAAAGCCCACATCCCCCTTCCCTCCGCAATTAATTCACTCATTTATCCTCTGTTCCAGTCAAGGTCAAGGCCTGTGATATCTTAATTAAAGAAGAAAAGGAAGAAGAAGAAAGTTTTCCGTCTTCAAATGAAGCCTCAAATTTGTGAGCTGTTCAATCAGATCATTTAAACTCACTTAACCCCTGATTAATCCCCAACACTCTCCGAGTTGGCGGAGCTCGCCGCTAATGAAATTAAGACCAAAGGAAGCCTCCATAACATATTCCGCACGCATCGCCGGGACAGGTGGGAGACTTGAAACGTATCCGCGGGAAATCACACGGGCGGCGTGAGCCAAAGACATCCGGGATGCGATGGGAAGCTCTCCGGCTCTCTGGAGGCCTCCGTGTGCTACCTGCTCCGCTTCCACCATCCACAACTAAAAGGGAACGGGGAAGTTGTAGCCGTGCATTAAGTTAATCACAACTCACTAAACAGAGATCAGCACAGACGCATTTGTGTTCGGAATTTTATTCATTTCGGCCGAGTACAGCATGTTTTTTGATGAGAGATCCAGAAGTAGTACATTTGAATTAGAACAATTTCAGTGTCTAAATGAGAAAACACAGCTGGCAAATTGATATATTATTTTCTTAACAACTCCTCATTCTCTCTAATCTCAGTCATTACAGTTGTTTGCCGCTTCACTTAAAACGAAGCGTGTCCTTCATGTTGATTGACAGAAGAGATATATTCGCTTATTATATCAACGCGCAAAACACTAACAAATACGCAGCAGCTGTCTGCACAGATCTTAATGTGTCTTTGTATGTGAGTACATTAGTGTACTATATGGCTCGGCCACGTAAATTGGTCCCCAGTCTTCAATCAAAACCGCTGGTTGTGAGCCTGGTAACAGTGTACTTATAGTTGAGGTGCTTCTTAAGGCTTCGTGAGCAGCGATAGGCTGGTTTGGTAGGCTTGAGGTTCTGATTGGCTCGTTGGGAAACGGGATCGCCGCCGCTTCACGCCATCGGGAGCTCATGATAGGCTGCATACTGTCCAGTCACGTAATGGTAAATCTGTAGGAACAAGAAAAAAAAACAAAGGTGTTATGTATATCTTTTTTAATCATCAATATATCCATTTAAAATTATTTTGGTGTAATTACTGTAAACATTACTGTAGACCATGATGGAGATTGGGAGCCTGTAGTGTTTCTCCAAATTCCGACCACATTTCCCATAAACCCTGTTGCTTCCTCCCCCCCCCCCCCCCCTCCCTGAAGAGGATAAACACGCTGGAAGTCATTTTTCCCATCGGCCTTTCACTCCTTCCACCATCTGCCAAATTCCGCTGCTTTACGGCACGGTTTTGTGCCGTAAAGCAATCCAGCAGATTTCCCGCCAAATCCGACCATGGCCTTTTTGTGCCGTAAAGCAATCCAGCAGATTTCCCGCAAAAATCCGACCCGGCGTTTTGTGCCGTAAAGCAATCCAGCAGATTTCCCGCAAAAATCCGACCCGGCCTTTTTGTGCCGTAAAGCAATCCAGCAGATTTCCCGCAAAAATCCGACCCGGCGACGCACAGCGTAAAACGAAGCGTAGAGGCCGTCAATCTTCTCGCTTATGGTCTCGTTTGTTTACGGTAATTATACTTATGTCTCATTAATGTGGGAGTGATGTATTGATGGTGAAATGATACGTGGAACACCTTTAAATTTTTGTGCACAATTCATTGGTTTGGAAAGTGCTAAAAAACGAGTCTAATTCGAACTAAGAGCAACGAAGATCAGAGAAAATAAATGAGACAAGACTGCGACTAATGGCTGCCTCAAACGCCCGTGTTTAGTGAGGTCTTGTCATATTTAAACATCGCCAATGTCAAAAAGTGCTGCTTTTAGTCATAATTGCCTAAATTATGAGACCTGTGCTAAAAGGGCCTCTTTGCACTGTTACACTCTGCAAATGTGTGTGTGTGTGTGAGTACGTGTGTGTCCCTGCCTGCGTGTTTTCAACCATTATTTATTCAGGGAAAGTCAACAGAGCTCCATGCTCTTCTCTAGCAACGCCCTGCTTCACACTGATACAGTTCTACACATGACCATAGTCTTCTGCTGCCGGCCAATGGGAGCTGCCCAGTGCAACCGCGGTCTTGTTGGCAATTCCGGTGCCTTGCTCAATGGCACCTCAGCAGTAGATGTTAAAAAGGAATAGTTCACCCAAAAATGAAAATTCTGTCATCATCTCCTCCCCCTCATGCCAGTTGAAACACAGGTGAAGTTTGTCCATATAACACACAGGGAGGCTGCAGCACAACTCCATAGCAGCCTTCTCCAAAACAACTGAAGTCAGTGGGGACCAGTTCTTCAGAGTTCCAAAAAGACCTACAGTATATTTACACCATCATTTAGTGCAAATCTTAACTACAGCTGATTGATTTGCAATAAATAATGGTGTATAGGTCTTTCTATTCACAGTGTGATTGTTTGGCTGTTTTTGTTTTGGAACTCTAAAGAACAGGTCCCCATTGACTTCAGTTGTTTTGGAGAAGGCTGCTACCAAGTTGTGCTGGCAACCTCCCTGTGTGTTATATGGACTAACACATTTCACCTATGTTTCATTTGGCATGAGGGGGAGTAGATGATAACAAAATTTTCATTTTTGGGTGAACTATTCCTTTAAGCAAGGGGAGAGAGTTCACTTTCTTTCACTTTCCCCATCCATGTTTTGCTAGGGATTTGAACTGGTTACCTTCCAGTCACAAGCCTTTTTCACTAACCTTTCGGCTACTACTACTACTACTACTACTACTACTACTACTACTGTGTGTGTGTGTGTGTGTGTGTGTGTGGATACCCCACCTGCCTCTCGATGTCAGCCAGCAGGCTGCTGGCTCCCAGGCGGAAGAGGTGCGGGCAGAGCCAGTCGTCGCCCAGCTCCTCCTTCATCAGGCTGAGCCACACCAGCGCCTCCTTGGCCGTCCGGATCCCCCCCGCCGGCTTAAAGCCCACCTGAGGGGGGGGGGGGGACACACCTCTGTCAGTGGGACAAAGGCTTCATACACACACACACACACACACTCCCCTCATTATATCGTTACTGTCACGCCACTTCGAGGGACTAAGCGTCATCTAATTGCCCTGTAAGAAACCAATTGGGTAACCGTGTTATTTAGCTGTCATAATTGACATTTGTCCCATCCTGGAATTGAGCGGAATTCAAATTCGGTGGCCTTTAAAATCCTATGGCTGGGTACTTGAATGGAGCCAATGAATCGGAAAAATCAAAGAAGAAGAAGGAAGAAAAGAGAACAAGAACAAAGCGACGGTTCCATACAGTTGATCTACAGCGTATGGAACCGTCTCTCCTCATTAACCAGGAAATATTCAGCTCCTACAGAAAAGCGTGAGTCAGTACCGCACCTTGTGGCCCGTACACAGGAAGTAGTCGCGGATGGCCCTCACCATCACTATGGCAACGGGGTAAGTAGCGTTGACAGCCTCCTTCCCCGTGGACGTCTTGATGAAGTCCGACCCTGTCAGGTTTTCAAAAAAAAAAAAGGTGACATCCAGCTCTCAACACGGTCTCCACACAGAGCGGGGAGCGTGTAATAAGGTCCGGCGGACATTTTCGCGCCGCGGTTTATCGTTCTATCTGTCGATATGCTTCCTATTCAGCCGCCGCGCATTCAAACCCGGGGCGCGGGGGGAAGATTCGACGCGAGATGAGCTGCCAAAATAGGGGGGGGGGGGGAGTCTCTGGTCTGAGAGTTCTGGAACGGACGGACATGGCATTACTCTGCGAGTCTGGTCCCGGCCAGACAAGAACATATGCTGCTGCTGATGGCTAACAGAGGGCGGCTGCCTGCTCATCAATAAAAACCTTCATTTTTCCTTCCCCTTCCTTCAGAGGCAATTATGTTTTATCAGCTTTCCTGATAAAAATAGAAGATGAAATGACGCTCTTTTAATAGATTAACCACAAACTGTGGACTGGTAGGGGGGAAAAAAAAAAAAAATCACCCCTTCTGCCTCCCTGGTGTATAATGACTGTTCATTACTGAACAGAACAAGATGAACATTTTCCAGTTCATTAAAGACATGTTCTATGTATTTTTCCAGTCAGGTCTTTTTTCCACTCTCGCTCCCCCTCTTCCTCAAACTGGCATAATCCTTAAGATTCGTTATGGGGAGTCTTAATTACCAGATAATGGATAACGGTTATTAAACGCGGGTGGCGGTAATGAAGCTCTATTCATTTGCGTGGGCAGGGGGATACTGCCGGGGAACAGCGGAGTAAAATAGCCTGCATCGGAGATTAATAGGTGAAATTATCATTCAATTTCAGGAATCTCATACGCAATTCATAGGAACAAGGAGAGATTAAGGAGCGAGTGTGGCGACAAAAGCAATGCATTTTAATAATGATCTCTATCAGAGCCCCTGACAATTTGGTTCTGTAATCGGCTTATTACGTGATGGCTAGTTAAGCGTACAGTGTATGTGTGTGTGTGTGTGTGTGTGTGAGAGAGGGAGAGTTCCTCCTCATCAGGTTAGCCTCTTAAAACGGCGAGAGAGAAAGAAAACTGAGCAACAGCGCCACAAGCTGGAGAACACCGGGAACTACTACTGTTCAGTGTGGTAAGTAAACACTACTAGACTAGGAAAGTGGATTTCGACTTGAATCCCAGTCCCAAATCTACAGGCTTTATCGAACGTGTTGGGTTTAAAAATGACAATCTGATCAATAATCGGTAATGCTGGATCGGTCCAGGCCACAGGGAGTTGCTGGGAGACTGACCGGCCATCATGGACACCAGGCTGGCTTTGTAGACGTTGGTGAAGGTCCCCAGCTCTCCGATGGCCAGGATGGTCTTCATGTGGGCGTCGCCGCAGGCCTCTCGGAACTGACGGATCTCATCGTACATGGCTGCAGAGGGGAGGCACGGAACACGCACTTATGTAACTTTAACAACAGTAGCCGTCTCTCCGTCTGTCAGATTTGAAAGAGCGAACGAATCTACATACACACTTACAGCCAAGACACCTCACTGGCCGTTTCCATCGAACTTTAAATGAATGAAACGGTGCAAAAAACAATAAATAAAAAGCGAATTAAGTGTGTTTCCATTAGCTGGGTTGAAGTGAATAAATAGGGTTCTTGAATGTAAAAAAAAAAAAAACAACCAGAAAAATGGAAAGAATCTTTCAAAATTTGATTAGTGTTGATTAGTATTGGGCAAGTTATCGTTCTTTAGTGTCAGCTGCACGATTATGACAAAATGATAATCCTAATTATTTTGATAAATATTTTGATCACGGTTATGAATCATGATTATTTGTCTCGGTTTCCAGAAACAAAATTGTTTTATTGCACTTTTGCAACATTTCCACTTTTTTTCTGTGCAGTATTTCTCAAAGTAGCAGCAGCTAGAAGTTAGTTTTCACCCTTACTGCCTTACTCTTACTGTGGACCTTATTTGCAAAAAGAATGAATTATAATTACTACTTTATTACTTTGGGGCGCAGCTACAATCCTGTGGCAAACTTTAATTGTAATCGTTTGTCGTCATCTGGTTTAAAAGCGAAGTATCTCCAAATGACAGACAATACCCACTGAGCAGTTTTACGTTGATTAGACGTTTAAAACACGTCTAAATGGCCCATAGCCGTCTAACTAAATTAAGTTTAAATGAGGTTGAATAGTGAAAGTTTATTAGATGTCTATACATAGACAAAATTATCCTGGACTATATGAGAGCTACACATAGACGCAATGTTGAAATGACTTCTTGTGCTCAGATAAATTATCTTGTAGGCTAGTCTACAGGACTTCTCTGGTGCATATTTTTGGTATTTACAGATGTTTATTCATTGTAATAATGTATTTACTGCTTGGTCTAAAATAGGTCTATACATAGCCGTAATGATCCTGGGCTATATGAGAGCTAAAGCATAGACACGTCTTTTGCTCAGTGGGATAAACCCCCCAAACTTTTTCCTAAAAGTGGATTTTCGGGATTTTCCTTTCCAACACTGCTGCACATTCTATTAAACTTTGCTGGTTGCTGAGGATTCTCTGCCTGCTGCTCCGTCTTGACTTTTGTGTTGGATGCATGGATGCATGTTGCACATTAAAAGCTGTGATTGGTCAAGCGTTACTTCTCTCTACTATTAACTACCACATAAAAAAGCAAAAATTCCCTCCCCAAAAAAACAAAATAAAAACATAAATAGCTATAGCCCAAGCTGTTTTAGATACTACCTATGGAGACAACCACCTCGTGTCTTCCCGGTCGTATAAACCCCGGCCTACCTTCCCACTGCCCCGTGAGGGCGAGCGTCCTGTTGATGACGATGTCGATCTCGGCGGCGCCGTCGGCCACCGCCGCGCGCACTTCCTCCAGACGCGTCTTCAGCGGCGTCTGGCCCGCCGGGAAACCCGTGGCCACTGAGGGGGGGGGAGAGGAGGCCGGCGAGGGATGAGAGAAAACAACACGCCGTCGACAACAGTCTTGACCGATTTATTTTTGAATAAGCTTGGGGAGCAGTGGGGCCGTCGTAGTGTTTGATTTGGTGAAAGGTGGATTTACCCGAGGCGACAGGAAGACCGGAATTGGCGGCTTTCAGTGATTTGACGGCGTCCGCCACGCGGGACGGGTAGACACACACCGCAGCGGTGGTCACTCCTGGCAGACGGGACAAGACACAGCAGAGAGTGAGAAACCCACCCCGTGTGAAAAAGCGGTGTGTGTCGCCCCCTTCTGGTTGAATTCAGCACTGAATAGAAGGCCTGACACCCTATTATGCCTCAATCTAGGCCAGTGATTCTCAACCTTTTTCACCTCAAGGACCCCTCATTCAGTCCACATTAGGGTCACGGACCCCCGTTTGATGAGATTTTGTGTCTCTGACCCAGAATATTTTTATTGTTAAATATGATTTTGTCCAGAATTCCATGATTATCTGTATTGTAGGTAGAGAGATAACAGTGAAACTATGATCAAAACAGTTATTTCTACAGTTGTTTAACAATTCATCAATTTGCTGGGGACCCCCTGGAACCCCCTAAAGGACCCCTGGTGGTCCCCGGACCCCACGTTGAGAACCACTGGTCTAGGCTGAAGAGCAAAGGTGATTAGGCCTGTGTTTGGCTGGCAAAATCAGAATCATCACTTCTATATCAATCTATATATATCAATCTATATATCAACCTGTCAATTTCAATGCATTCCAGGAGTTATTTTGTGATGGATTTTTTTTTGGTGTATCCACTTTCCCTCAACCTGCCTTCTCTGCTTCCACTTGAGTTTAGTGATTTCCGTTGTTTCCCAGAATGCCTTTCAACAAGCCTGGAGTCTCGCCCCCTTACTTTATCGTGTTGGCTTTTATTTATTCTTTGTTTCATTATCTGTAAATCACTTTGTAACTCCATTTTGCTCTTTGGTTTGGTGTTGTTGTTTCAATGGAGAAAAAAAAGGAGTACTAGTCACTCTTTTACAAAAAGAAATGTAAATCTCTCTCTTTGAATTTCATAAATATCAGAGGTGTCTTGAGGCACAAGTCTCAAGTCAACTCCCAAGTCCAAATGTAGAGAAGTCAGAGCAGAGCGGAGTCCAGTATCAATCTTAAAGAAAAATTTTGGTAACACTTTCTATGAAGCCAGTGTCTATACTACATTATAATCATACTTAAAACACATTATAATGCCATAATAATGCATTATAAGTATAGTTATAATCATGCATAGACAGTTATTATGTTTTATAACATTATAAACACATTACTTACAATCTGTTATAAAGCTTTTTCATTACCACTTAAATGAAAAAGCTTTATAACAGATTATGAGTAATGTTATAAAACATTATAACTGTCTATGCATGATTATAACTATACTTATAATGCATTATGATGGCATTATAGTGTGTTATTAGTATGATTATCATGAGTTTGATTTCTATAATCAGTTTCAACTTCAGTAACCCTAACCCACTAACCCTAACCCAGAAAACAGAATTTAAATTTAGTCAAATCTCATCACTTTCAATCTGAGTCATTTCCACAAACACAAGATCTCAAGTCAAGACTTTAGAAACCTTTTCAAGTCATCAGAGTACAAGTCAGAGTCAAGTCCCAAGTCACCAGAACCCAAGTCAAGTCAAGTCTCAAGCACTTCAAACTGTGACTCCAGGTCCAGGTCATGTGACTGGAGTTCCTGTCTCCAGTTTGTTCCTGGTACCTTTGTTGTGCATGTCCATGCTCTTGAGCAGGTCGTGTCGGACGGGCTGGATGGCTTTCAGACACAGCCGGTGGACGTTGGACGGCGTATCGTCTCCGGCGAGAGTCGTCAGGTCGATGCACGTGACTGCCTTTAGCAGCCAAGCGGCCTGGAGGGAGGGAGGGAGAGAGAGAGAGAGAGAGAGAGAGAGAGAGAGAGGACGTAAGGTGATGTGACTGCAAACACATCGGGGCAAGCGGTAAATCCTCGAGTTCCTCGTTTTCTAAATTTTGTCTCCGTCTTTGTTGCTCAGCGCTCAGAGATCACCTGTCAATCAAACAGTGTGGGCGGGGCTTGTTGAGTGTCTGTAGGTGGCGCTCTTTTCTTTGCCTGTTCAGACATGGTGGCTATCGCTGCTCATACTTAACTACCCAGTTCTTCTTCTGTTTATTCCAAACAAACCGGAAACGTAAAAACGCATCACTTCCTGTGCGACAGAGGATTTTTTTTCCCAGGAAAGAGCCACAAGACACCAGCAAATATAAAACCTTTCATGAACTGGCTATAGCCTGAATCAATATTGTGTTATGTGTGTCATATTACATGTCGGCAATATCCATTATCATACAATACATAGGAATTATATATATATACAATAAATAGGAATTGACATGTTTTCTACAGCACTTCTGAACAGCAGCTCTATGCATTTTTTTGGAGCATCCAAAATGAAAAATAAAATATATTCCTTTTGTACGCCTCAGTGGAAAGGATGTTTTTTCTCCTATTACTCAGCAGTGTGACCTACTTCACACTGAAGCTGCATAATGTGTCATGTCCCGGTATATGTATTCTTAAGACCATACAGCCAACCCACCTGCCACTGTTTCTTGGCCAGCTTGCGTCCTTGGACTTGCTGCGCTCTCTTCAGGACGGCCTGGGTGTTCACTCTCACCTTGGACACCCTCTCCAGGTCTGACAGAGACAACCAGGGGAGGTTAGAGGAGGGAGAGACAGCAGCTTTCACTTTGCGTCTGCCGCGGCTCGACTTCAACGACCTTTTACATCAAGAAGACAAATGGCTCTGCTGTGCTGTGTGGGCCAATACGGGTTTTTGAAGCCCGATACTGGCATTTTTTTTTTAACTGAAGCAGCCAATAGCTGCTATTTTGAGCCCATATTCAATATATTTGACAATTTTTTATGTCACAAAAAATCCATGTTTTCAGTCACCCGAAACCCGAGAAAGCCATTACTGAACCATTATTGATCAATTGAATGAATAGAATGTGTAAAAAAAACAAAAAAACGAATGAAAAATGGCCATGTCAGTGTCTGATTCTAATGTGTATATAATGTATATAATGTGTAACAACTCATGTATATAATGTAACCTGTTACACCAACAACTCCATATTTATTCCAGCATTTTTGTACTCTGCACCACTGCACTATTGTCCTAGTGTTGTTTACATATACATATATATACCTTTTTATATATATGCATATTTGTACATAGTAGTTAAATGTTTAGGTCTACCTCTGTTCATCTTGTTGTCCTTGTTTTTAGCTGTATATTTATTCTGTGTAAGTACATTGAGAGCAACGAAAAACCAAATTCCTTGTATGTGTACATGCTTGGCCAATAAAGCTGATTCTGATTCTGAAGTAAAGGAAGGACAAGTGTGTGGAAGTCAAAATAGCTGCCGACTTGTCTCGACAATCTAGGTCTTCATCAAGGCACGTCAAAATGGTTTATAGGCTTTTTTCTATCCTCCTTATGCAGGAAAGGCCCAGCCTTATCACACACTCTTTCGGGTACAGTGCCTTTCTTTTCCACCTTGTTTTTTTTAACCTTTTAAATCACTGCATTCCTGGTTTTTCATAAATGCGTAGTACAGTAGATTGAGACTGAAAAAACATGAAAATAGCAGTATACTACCATTGTTTACTGCTTAACACACTGCATGTTCAGCTGGTGCTACTGTAGTGATGCTTTGCTGATGGACAGTTGGGTTACTAGCAATCACATGACCGGGGTTGTCATGAGAACTGAATTAGACAGTCATGCAGTCACAGCATGACAGCATGCTACAGCATGGTACACTACATTATGATATACAGTGGGGGAAAAGCATGGAAAATTTGTGATAAAGACTGTATCAATAACAAGTTTAAGGAAGTGTCTTTCAAGATATTGCATAGAATTTATCCGGTTAAACATGTGTTGGAAAGATTCAAACTGGATATTGATTATAAGTGTGATTTTTGTGGACTAGAAAAAGAGAGTATTTCCCATCTATTTTTTCACTGTATATATATACAAGAATGTTCTGGATTGAGGTGACCAACTTTCTAAAAAAGAAACTTAAGATGAATGTTGAAATAGATATGTTTGATGTAATGCTATATTTAAGTCAAGATAAGATTGGAAATAACATGCTGTATATCATACAACTATTTATTATTTTTGGAAAATTCCATATTCGTAAGAAAAAATGGTCAGGAACCAAGCCAGCTTTCCTGCACTTTATTAATGAATTTAAACAATATAGCACCATTTTATCTAATGTTAAAAACAAAAAGCTATTAAGACCTTAAAGTTATAAAGCAAATATAATATGCTGCATATAACATTAACTCTGGCATTGTAAAATGTAAAATGTGTTTTTTGTTTATTATTATTATTATTTTTATCTTTGTCTCTATTGTCTATGTATCTGTTTGTACCTTTGTATATGAACTTGTGTACAATAAAGAAAGTGAAAAAAAAAAATGGTACACTACATTACAATATATTACAGTATGGTACAGTATGTTACAATATGCTACAGTACGGTCAGGGGCACCAACATGGCCAACTCCAGTAGAAATGCTGTTACTTTTATGAAATTTATTCAAGTGAAATTACTGGTGTAAAATTCGACTCAAGCAAAGTAAAAAGTAGCTAGCTCATTTAAAAAGTAGCTACTCAACCTACACAATGACAGTATGTTACAGTGTTGTTACAGCATGCTACAGTATGTTACAGTGTGTTACAGTGTGTTAATATCCAACAGCTGAGGTCAGTTACCTGGCTAATGTTACTTATTAAACTGACAGGAAGAACAAGAAGCGACATTGCAGAGTAAATTCACTGTACTTTGCTCTTCCACTGGACTGTTCTGCCTTCAGTTCATTTTACATAAAACACTGGAGTGCGAAGATAGGTGCACATAACGTTACATAATTATTAGCTAATCTTGGTCAGGAGACAGTGTAAAGTAAAGCAACAAGGGAATATCCCAGAAGACCACACGTGTTTGGTTACGAACTGACATTAGTAAGCTATACATTTTAAGGAAGGAAGAGCTCAATGTTAATATTACTCAAGAAGAACATTTATCTTACCGAGCTTCATTCCCGGGTTCCTGGCAGACATGTTGAAGCACAGACTGTATTATTGTCCAGATATTCACATAAACTAAACTAGCCACCGCAGCTAGCTGACCTGACAGTTCACACACCGCTTCCTGACTGCAACAAAGATCCTTGGTGTTAAGGAAGAGGAATCACTCCGCAGTAAAAAACTGGCCGAGCTTCCGGTCTGCAAAAGTGGGCGTTAAAGGATAACGCTAGTGTTTTTTAATGCATTTCTTACCGTAAACAAATCCTATGAAAATAACAAAATCAGCAATGAATTTGTTTTGCAAACAAGTCTCGTCCATGTAGCCGGTGCCCAATGAAGCCATGTCCCAGCAGCCATAGAACTCCATTGTAATAAAAAAAACTATTAAAAACATGTCACAGAGCCATGCCACAACTTAATGAGCTGACTGTAAACACGTTTGATGTGATTTGGTAATAACTACAATAGCCTGACTTTTCATGGTAACAGTTATCGATTTTTAAAATGGAAACTATGTCTTTGTGAGCTGTATTTAAATTTGTTTAGCTTACAATTGGAGCCAATGACTTCCGGTTTGACAGCTAAAAAGAGAACGTGGGAAGTCAGAGAGTAACGGGAGTAGAGCAAACGTATTGTTGATTTTGTTATTTTCATGGGATTTCTTGAAGAAATGCATTATAAAACACCAGCGTTATCCTTTAACCCTCAGCATGCATAGCCGTTAGCATAGGGACCGATCTGATACACACATCGAAAACGGTCGCTTTTAGCTCCCGATGTTAACAATACTAAAGGAAAACTCTACCCTAAAACACTGGGGGATGTCAAAAGGCATTCTGGGAAATGTAGGAAATGATTAACTGAAGTAGAAGCAGACGAGGCATGTGAGGGAAAGTTGGTGCAACTAACAGGTTAAGTTACAAAACACATAACTCGTGGAATGCAATGAACATCACAGACTGATGGTTAGCATATTTTCATTTAACATTAATATCTACAGAAGTGCATATTTCACTACTTAAATAGTAATATTTGCATCATAAAGTCATATCCCACTACACTTCCATTACGTCAGACACTGGCCCATTAGTGGTTCCTGGAAATAGAGTCAAAGTGATACCTCTTTACTTCTCCTCTGACTTCCCTCCACTGTCACCGCCCATCTCTCTCCACCAATCACCATTCAGCTCATCGTTTCTTCAGACATTCAACTTTGATACACTGAAAAAATGGAGAAGTGACATTGTAAACAGAGCTGATTAGCTGATGAAATGCCAGTTGTGTGTGTGCAGTAATGAGATTTATAATTACAAATTTGCATGGTGATTTGACTTTTTATGCTTCCTCTTCCTCAGAGATTCAAACAAAACAGCACAAAATTTGTATTTTGATGCTTTGGGCTGCACAAGCATATACCAGGCCTACATTGTTATGATTCATATCTGAAGCATAGCTGTTGCCAAAACCACAGTACAGTGACACCAACTGTATGTAGAAAATGCCAAATATAACCAGATACAATCAGAGGGTGAGTTAGTTTTATTGTCAAAACAAAAAGTGTGTCTTAATACAGTGGTTCTCAACCCTTTTCCTATCAACGACCCCTAATTTAGTCCACTTTAGGGCCACGGACCCCCATTTGATGTGATTTTGCCTCTCTGACCCAAATCTGAGAATATTTTTATCATTAGATATGATTTTGTCCAGAATTCCATAACTATCTGTATCGTAGGTAGAGAGATAACAGTGAAACTATGCACAAAACAGTCTTTTCTTTTACATTCTCTAATTGTGTTAACTTCTTGTAAATGAAATAATCCTGAAGTTTAACAATTCATCCATTTGCTGGAACCCCCCCCAAGGACCTCTGGTGGTCCCCGGACCCCACGTTGAGAACCGCTGTCTTAATACACCTTGTTCCCATTCTTGGAAGCAGTTGCCATCGTGACAAATGGGAAGCCAAGCTGAAATGTCTCTGTTAGTTCCATACTCTGAAGTTAGTATGAACCTATACTCTCCAGCACTAACAACTGCCTTTGTTCTACCATTACAGCTTCATTCCAACGGGGAGCGGAGAGGCTTCACCTCGTAGCTCATATAAGAAGGCCCAGTGTTCACGGATAGACCGTCTCCCCTGCAAGTAGTTATCAAGCTTGCGAGACTTGACCCCGGCGAGGTTTTACATGCTTGAGTAATTGTTGCATACCAGAGTTATGCAGAGGCACATAGGAGCTGCGGCTGGGAGAGCCGAGGCCCGGGCCAAACCCTGCCTCGTTACCATGGAGCCTCTCCACAATATTATGGAGCCATATGTTAGGGAGACCTTGTAATGTTATATAGTCTTTGTGAAAGTCTGACGCGGCCGCAAATATATATTCGTTTCCCTGTTTGTCTGGTTCTGATTTTGCGGCGCGGAGGAGGTTCAAGCTTGTTTGCGGGGTCCGATGTATGTTGTTTTTTTTTTCTTCCACACACATAAGACACACCTAATTGAAATACAGGCCGGTATTGTTTGTTGTCTCGCGTGTGAGCCAGTTCCAGAGTCACACATCTGTTTACCTCGTGACAAAGTGATAGATACTCGTCTGAATTGCTTCCTCTGCAGACGTTGTGTCATTTTGTTCATAAGACAAAGCAAGGTTGATTTATTCATAATTGTCCAACTTTTTCTGAAGGGGAGGTGAAGCATTTTCCATTCTAAAAAAAATATATATATTAAAGCTGGTGGTGCAGAGGTGCAGATCCGACACTAGATGGCAGTATAACACTAGAATTTCGCGAATGGTGCACCTTGCACTGCTACTGCCTTTCCTCAAGAAAACACAGGAGGAACACAGATCTAATAAACAAAACTCCACGGGATGAATAGTATAAGAATGATTCGATAAGTAATACATCCAGATAGCCGGCGAGTGATCACCCTGTGCAAAATTGCAAAGAATCATACTCAGCCTGCCAAGCTCCTTGGGTGTGCTGCATTCTCTAATCTTTGGTGTCCCGTGTGTTTTGTCATGGGACACATGGGACGGAATTCCCCCAAAACCAGATTCAGGTTACAGCCGTCCAAAAAGGAAAAGCTCCCTCTGCCAAGTTTAAACATCTAGGACTCATAAGAGCATTGCGATCTCATTTTTCACGAAATCCGCAGAGGATGTGCCTTTTTTTTTTCCCCTCTTCCCTTCAGTCGAGTCCTGTTGACTCATCTTACTGTTCGGCTGCCAAAGAATTCGCAGATGCATCTCTGAATAGCAACGCATGTCTTTGATTCTCGCAGAAATGTGAATGGTGCACAGTTACTCCACTTCAGGGGCGGTTTGAAGCGCCAAGTGGAAAAAGGGAGGTTCCTCGCAGATGCGGTTCGGTCTGCCCTCTCCCGAGTCTGTGCTTCATTAAACTGAGGTCATTTGCAAAGCCAAGGAGGAGGAGAGGAAGGGGGCAAACCCCGAGCCAGAATGAGTCACGGGCGGGGGGGGAGGAAGAGGAGAGGGAGAGGGAGAGGGGGGAAATCGTTCCTCGATGACTGGGTCCCGGGTCCGGGGTGACGAGGCACTGAGTCACCGTAGCTTCCAGCGGGGACGGGACAGGAACTGGAAGTGACTCAGTGGCCCGCTGTCACCGAGCCGCATGGCATCCGTGTGTCACACCCAATGTCCACTGGCCGATCCGGTCCAATGAAACCAGTCCCCCTACTACTGTAAACACACATCGCTGTTGTCACGAGATTTTCCATGTTTTCATTTCATTTTTGGGGGGGTTTCGCTTCTCGGTCCTGCCTGCGTGGAGTTTGTACGTTCTCTCTGGGTTCTCCTGGGTTTCCTCCCACAGTCAGGTAGACTCTAGACTCTAAGTTGCCCATAGGTAGGAATGGGAGTGTCTGTCTGTCTGTGTTAGCTCTGTGATGGTCTGGAGACCTGTCCGGGGAGCCTCAATGCATGCTGGGATAGGCTCCAGCGGGATATCGCGGTACAAAATATGCGACAATGCGTATCGTGGGGCAGAAAAATGAATCGCGATATTAGCTCCATGTTATTCTGCTATAGTAATCACAAATGAGACGGCTTGTCCATCACAGTTTCACAAGCTCTCCATCCAACTTGTATTACTGTCACTTTGTAATGATATTTTGAAATTGTTGTTTACATTCTAGCAGCCAATGGCATCGCTGGAAATATTTGTGGCTCAGAAATGAGCATAATTCTGCAGTCAGACTTTGTTGTCATTGAACTTTTATTTATTACATCGTATCATGGTTGTATCAAATATTGCGTATCATATCATTAGATAAGCATATCGTCCCATTCCTAATATTAAAACATCTAATGGAAATCTTTCAAATTAAGTTCCTCGTTCTTACCATTTAGGTAAAGACTTTTAAAGATGCAAAAGGCCTGTCTTAGGACATTTAATTCTTGGATCAACAAAGACCTTTTCCATGCCTATAAAGGCAAAGGCAGGCACTGGTTGCAGGATTTAACACAGGTTGGATAACCTCAAAAATGCATGACGCCAAGCTAAAAACAACGCTGTTTTTCTTAGTACATGAAAATTTGACATTTTGGAGAAAAGAGGCAAACGCTGTTCTTCCGTCTTCCTTTTTTTCACCTCTGTTTTTCTCTCTCCCTCTCTTACTCACTCTCACACAAAGACCTCTACTACTGTAAACACTCATTTTTGTACTCAAACCAACACATACTTTAGACACCACAAATCCTCCCACATACGTTGCTGCAGTGCTTTTTCACACACACACACACACACACACACACACACCTTGCAGCCGCCCACGCCGAGCAGAGGCAGGTTCGTATGGTCGGCTCTGACTATAGAAACCAGAGAAGTGAACATCCACCCAGTTTCAGGGTGTGTAGGAGGGAAACAGGCAGGAGAGTCTTTCATGTCACCTGACTCATACCAGGAAACAGCTACTTGAAGCAATCACACTGGATCCAGTTACTGCAGCGGACAATAGTATAGTGGCAGAAGGCACGGACATCTTATTCATTCACAGATTCTTTTCTGCGTCACTTAGGAAATGTTTTGCTGTTACACTGATCTGTACAGAAGAGGATTGGAACCACATGTGAGAAATTTATTTGAGTTTAAAGCCAGAATTCTGACTATGAACTCAGAATTCTGACTTTAAACTCAAAATCTCAGAATTCTGATTTTAATCACAAAATTCTGACTTTAAACTCAGAATTCCGACATTATTCTCTGATTTCTGACATTATTCTCAGAATTCTGACTTTATTCTCAGACCTCAAATGTTTCATATGCAGCCCTAATCCTCTTCCGTAGATCTGATACTCTATTGCAGTGGTTCTCAACCTTTTTGGACCCCTAATTTATTCCACATTAGGGCCACGGACCCCCATTTGATGAGATTTTGTCTCTCGGACCCAAATCTGAGCATATTTTTATTGCCAGATATGATTTTGTCCAGAATTCCATGACTATCTGTACTGTAGGTAGAGAGATAACAGAGAAACTATGATCAAAACAGTCATTCTAAAATGACAAAATAATGAAGTTTAACAATTCATCAATTTGCTGGGCACCCCCTGGAACGCCCTCAAGGACCCCTGGTGGTCTCCGGACCCCACGTTGAGAACCACTGCTCTATTGCTACTATCTCTATTGATACTATCCGTGTTATTTGTCAGTCTTGGTGACAAAGTGAGGACAAAGACATCGCAGGTTCATTACTCATCATAGATCACAGAAGACCACACCCTTCATCCAGGTCAATGGAAGTGTCATCAGACACTCTGGAGATAGACGCTGATTCCACACTTCACACTTGTGTTTCATCCGTTATGCATCAGAGGAGATTGGACTCATTTATTGTTATGTCCCATCCCTCGCCTCAGGTAACTTCTGCCTGTCAGACATCCTTTTTCCACCATCCAGGAAGGAAGGATACATAGAGGGGAGGGGTGTGACTGATGAGAGGAAATGGAAAAGGAAGCAGTTATATCCTCTCACGGTGATAGGAGGCAAATCAGTATCCAGCAAACATTTAAATGGTGAATGGATGTTGATAGGACGGCCTGCACCAATTTTTTTTTTTATTTACCTGTGTAAATATAGTGTCAAAATTAAAGTTTAGATACCTAAATATCTTTCTGATATCAGTTCGAAACAATTTCCAAAGCTGTTTTGAAATGAATTTTTACTGTGCCATAATATCATATTTTGTGTTGATTTGGGTTGGTGTTGAACTTTGTCACCATCAATCAAATGCTTGCTGGGTGACCATAACCAGTATAGCCATTTCTCACATTCTACACTGCAAAAACGGACAAACTTGTTAAGTCATTCTATCTTGTATCCGGACTTATCAAGCTTATTTTAGGATTTATATTTTTTGTGAAATCATCTTGCATCTTATTATCTGCATCTTACATCGCAGATAATTTTACTGCTTTCAACAAATTTGACTTTTTTCAGGGTGATGTAACTTGTTTCAGGACATCTACTTGGAAAACCTGCAATTGTCTTGGAGAAAGTTTCTTGTTTCTAGATTTTCAGCATTGTTTTATCTTGAAAGAAGTCATATTGGCATGTATAAAGTGAAATATTTGTATTGAAACCAGCAAGATTATCTGCCGGTGCAGTGAGATAATTTGACTAAAAATATCAGAAGGTTTCCAGACCTATGAAGCTTCATAGGTCTGGAAACAACATAAAATCACATGACAACTTGTCATTTTTTGCAGTGTACCCCATAAGGAAACAACATGTGTCTTTCTTTTTCCATAATGTTGCTGATGCTTGCGTGCCCGTGTCCCTGCGTGTGCACGTTTATGCGAATGTGCCTCGTGCACGTGAGTGTGTGTGCGGGGCTGCATGAGTGTGTAGACTGGTGATAAGGCAGTTAAAAGACAGACATGTAACCTTAACCCCTTCCTGATGATCCTGGGCTTCCTCACTGCCAGACATCCAGACGGCTCCATCCAAACACCAACACCCCACATTCATCCACGACGCGCACTCTTCAGAGATCACTGACCTGCCATACTGGGATAACAAAGGCCCGCTTTTGAAGGCAGCAGCCTGTTGCACCAGCTGAACGCATGTTGGATCCTACAGTGTGAAGTTTACTCTAAATATTCCAATGAAACTGTGGCCAACAGCATGCAAACCAAAATGTATTTCTCCTGGACTAATTAGCTAACTTGTGAGAGGAGAGTGAGTGAAAAAGAAGATAAATCTAGCGAATTAAACATCAACAAATAGGTTATCAAGCACAAAATATGAGGATTCATTTGTAGTTTGTGTCCCATATCCATTACAACCACTAGGGATGGGAGGATATAAGATTTTATCTTTTATCGCGATAAAAACACTCAAGATAATTTTATTTTGGTGAATTTCCATTATCGGGATAATCGTGAATATCCTCACATGAGTGTGAATATCCTCACGAGTGACTTGAAAACGCTGTCTAGCTCACTAACGTACAGTCCTGTTGATTTCCTGATTTATTTTCAACCATGTGAATGCTTGGATATCAGGTTGATAGGTAGATTATTTTTATTAATGGATTTTTTTCTCTCATTTGGATTACCTGCTGGGTGTTGGCGAGAGTCTGAATCTGTCCTTGTTTGTTTTTCACTAAAAAGGATGTTCACAAAAAAAAGATATGTGTCCTATGATGCAATAAAAATATTTGTTTCTTAACAAAATGTAAGGTAAAGTGATTCCAGTACGTTTTAGTGCCATTTTAAGAGTTTTAAGCATATTTTGATGATTATCGGGATAATATCGTGAATCACAATTATTTTGGCCAGGATAATCGTGACATGAAATTTTCATATCGTCCCATGCCACCAACAACAACCACAGACAAAAATGTGGCACATTGTGGGAAAATGGTATGCACATTTACCAGAGTTAGTACAGTAAATGTAGATATTTTCTGATGTGAAAATGTGTTCATTTCCTGGTTAATGTGAGTGAAAAATGCTAGTCACAGTCTCACATTGCCCTGCTGACTGCATATCTGTAACACAGTGATTGCACATTGAGCACGCTGTCAAACGCTACAGTTCTGCACAATTACAGAATTTAATTGAGAGGATCCACATCTTTTTACACATGGGTGGAAATGAGTTGTGTAGGCTAGTGCATCCACTGTTGGATTACAGTAATATATAAAATCAGGACATGGTACCCACAACAAAATATATTGACAGTACTGTGAGAGAACCGTGGTACTGTGACTAGTGTTTTCCAGTCATATTAACTGAGAAGCATTACCATATTTACCTTGGGAAATGTTTCCATTTACCACCCCACTTGTAAATGTGCACATTTATTGGAAAATGTATACTGTACATTTACAATTTTACCATATTTATAGTAACATATACTAACTAGATGTAACTAATACAGACAACAAGTGACATCAAAGTGGTTTAACTATTCATTTCAACCACTGATTCCAACTTGGTGACTTTTTTTCCCGACCCTAGGGTGACTTTATTTAAAAAAAAAAAAAAAAAAAACGACAAATAGCCTTTTTTTCCGACCATTGGAAAACGTGAAAAAATGTGGACTCCCCAAATATTTTGTGGCAAATCAGTACAGCTGATACCGATTTGCACTAGGCTTGCATGTTTAATCTAAAGAGGTCTGATGCGCTTCCCATACATAGTGTAGCCCCGCCCTCCACGAAGAGCGGGAACTATAGCAAATATATTGATGTGTAAATTAGCATATGATGTCATCTAGCGACTTTTTGAGCAGTCAAAAGTTACTTTCTTGATTCAAGATTCAAGAATTTTATTGTCATTGTGCAAGCACAACGAATTTGCAATTGCATCAACCTCAAATAGTGCATTGAATTAAACCTTCACATATACAAAGACTTCCCATTTACAAAGAATAAATAAGAAATATAAAATATCAGCTTAAAAAGTACAGAATCTAAGCAATATACAAGCTATAAGCAATAAAATACAATTGCCGATAAAATATAAGTACAACTAACGAGGGTGCAAAACCATCAGCAGCAATAATCAGTGGCTTAAAGTGACATGTGAGTAAATATCTCACGTGCTCCAATGATGACTGAGGAGATGTCTGAGTTCAGTAGTGCCACAGCTTTTGGGAAGAAGTTGTTTTTCAGTCTGTTTGCAAGAGAGTTGGGAAATTTCAATGAGATATGCTATGTAGTTGGGCCTAATGCAATTCTCCCTATCACTATAAGGTGGAAAAATTGTGTTTATTTTAGCCTTTTAACTAGCTAAAATAGTAGTTTGGTTCTTCATCAGTTCAGTGATCTCATTTCATGTTGTCGACATAAACCACGCTGCATTTGTTGCTCCAGGTTTTCCCAAGTGTTCCCATCTGTCAAATCGATGTGCCATGCAAATGGATATTTTACAGAGGACTTTACACCCAGCAGGAGGTCGTGTAAGTTTTAAGTTGTAGCTTATGTCTTTGTTGGAGCTATTTCAGTCGGTGCAACTGTAAAAATTTAAACCCCGACTGCAATTTATGCTGAAACTAGCCTATGTTTGAACTCAAGTTTACCCGGTGCAACAGGCTGCAGGGCTGCATCAGAGGAAAGCACTTCCTTATCATCCCAACTGTCAAGACGCTGGAGAATCCAAAGTATATCTGTCTGCCCAATGTGATGAAGTAGCCATAAAACATATAGAGGAATTTGTGAAGTGCTCCATTTCCTCTCTGTTGGTGCAATGCTACTGTCTGTTGATCACTCACATACTCAAACTATTTTTAAAAAATATTGAATCCCATATAAGATAAGATGAAGCTCTATTGATGTGGGGAAATTGGGTCTATGCAAGAGCAAATAGTAATGGGATATAGCAAAGGAAAGTCGAACATAAGCACAAAAAATAGAAATTAAGATCGAAATAAAAAAATAAAAAATAAAAAAACAAGAAAAGAAAAAAGTGAAAAAATAGAATATAAACAACTGCTCATATAAAGATATGCAGCCAACAATTCCAAAATGAACAATATAAAGAGAAGTGCCTTAAATGCAAAAGGTGAACATTTATTCCAGCTGAATAAGCGCAAAACAACAAAAGTGAACGCGCACTATATATGAATGTGATATATGAATGAAATAGAGTTGTATTAGTATATGCAGTATGTGACAATGAGAGGGGTATGGGAATCTGAATGTGCATTTACAGCAAATATACATGCAAATGTGCACTGGATTCGTATGAAATGGTCTGCAGGAGGCTATAGGGGATGAGATATAATACAACTGGACTCTTCCTCACACCACAAATGCCTACAGCGTCTCGTCAGCCTCTTATCAGGTGGGTCACCGAAAGGTCTGCTCTCGTTGGAGCTCGGGATCTGGAAGAGCAAATAAGTTCTTTGCGGTAATAAATTACGTGAGGTCATCCACTGCGGAGCTATAGCTCAAGGTCAACAGTTTAGGAGCGGTGGATGTGGGAAACGAGAGGAAAAAAAAGAGAGAGGCCAGGGAAGTCATTGTCTCGTTCCCTCTTCTCCGGAGATGTCCGGAAGTAGCACTTCCTGACACAAAAAGTGGGATATTTAGGTTAAATATTTACTCAAGAGGTTTAGGGAAGTGGCTGTGTGGTGTGTGTATGTGTGTGTGTGTGTGTGTGTATGGGGGGGGGTTATCCTATTTTTACAACGAGGGGCAGTGGACAGCTTTCGTTTATCATGGAGTGCCACAGTGAACCCTGCTCATTGTTACTGTCAGTATTCCTGCTGGTCTGTGAGAAACAGAAGGGAGTCCTGGTGCAGCGGGCCTGGAGGAAACCGCATTCCCTCTCCTCTGTGGCCCAGACGGCCTCAAGATGGCGCTGTCACTTGTTGGCCCTGACTTGCATCTTCACAACAAGGTTATTATCGTTAAGGAAAACTAACGAAATAACAAAAACTAGGTGTGAAAAAACATGTTAGTTAACTGAAATAAAAATAAAAACGAGGCTTTACAAAAAAAACGATAACTGAAACTGTATTGTGTGTTTACAAAACTAAAATAAACTAAAATTATAGAGAAAATGTCTTTCGTTTTCGTCTTTGTCAATTTATTTCATACATAAGCCTAGTATTTTGAATTTTTGAATCTCGCCCCGACAAATACCCCATATTACAAAAAAGACTAAAACGAACACTGAAACTAATAAAAACTAAACTAAAACTAAACATTTTCAAAAAATAAAAACTAAACTAAATGAGCAAACCCGCTTTAAAAACTAATTAAAACTAAACTGCAATTGAAAAGTCAAAACGAAATAAAAATAAAAACTAATGAAAAATGCAATTCTACAATAACCTTGCTTCACAAGCCATTCAAAACAGACCAAATTTCAAAATAAGAGTCACGCGCGTACCAAACATGCAAATCCTAATACAGGACTTTCAGGTGGCATAACGACGACTGTCTCAATAGAATAGTTTATTTCTGTGCTGTTTTTGACTGGGAGCCAAAGCTTGAAATTAAACGCACAGTATGTAATTTCTGCCACTAGGGGTCTCTCAATCAAAACAATAACAGAAGACGTAGTTTGATGATGTCGTGAAGTAGCGTGGGATCATGGGAGTTTTTTTACGGGGACAGCTTCGGCGACAGAACGCGCAGCAAACGGGAATGAATAATCGTGATCCGTCACGAGTGAGCGATAAAAACAATAGAATAAAAAAAAACAACAGAGCGGCTAGAATGGCTAGCTAGCTAGTTGGCCGACTTCCTTCCTCACTCTATGACGTATCATCTGGTGTTTCCCGTGTTTCCCTGGAATGCTGCCTTCCATTTTGTATCCAATTCCGGTCACTTGCGTAATTTCCGGTGTTTACCGGCATTTTTATACGGAGTTCCCAACCGAAAGCTAAGTGACGTAAATTCATACATAGTTCAGAAGCTAGGTATCAAATTTCCTAAATGTCTATACACATTTAAGCATAGGCTATATAACACTAAGTTACAAACTTCACAAACAAGAAGCGGGAAGCCTTAAATCCCACTTTGGGAGACAGTTACTTCATGTAGAGAATCGGTATTGACTGATAAAAGAAAAAATAAGAGCTTTGAGTACATAGCCTGCACTTCTTACAAGTATCTGTAACATTGTGAAGGTACAGGAAGGGTTAATAAAGGGTTAATATCGAGTATATGAATACACCGACACGGACGAAAGTAAGTGTCCGGAATTGGATACGAATTTTGAATCTCAAAAATAGGTGCGCTATCGTCCATTTGCAAGGACTGGAAGAAAATCAATTACAAGTTAAGGTAAAAGTGATATTAAACTTTAAAAAAGACAGATGGAGGATTGTTAATTCATGAGAAACTTAAGCGAAAACAGTACAGGATGAAATATATTGGTATTTGATTGAGATTTTTTGGTCATATGCTGTCTGGAATTGAATACCCTGATGTTACTTTTTCCAAAGGTTAGTTGTAGTTGATCTATTTAGCTTCACCTTCACTTCATTCAACGGGCAGTTTTTACCTGCATTTTTATCTGTATCATTGATTTTGTGTTCAGTTAATGTCAGCTTCTTAGCTAGTTAGCCATAATATCCAGTCAGCTAATCACTGTGTTGTTCTTAACACATCTTGATTAGCACACTAGTTAACATATAGTTAGTGTTGTTAGTGGCTAGTAGTAGCATGTTTGCATTATCATTGCTTGGATAAATTAGCCTGCTGACTAGTTAGCTAGCTAACAAAGCCAAAAACCAACACATAACTGCAATGCTGTATCATACAAGGCTATTTATTGGGGTTATTGGGTTTGTTTTATCTGCGTATTACTCTTATTTTGAATTTGTCATTTTTTTACACCCACAGTTAAATGTACCCACCCACAAATAAATGCAAATTAATTGTAGCTCCATGTTGAGGCCTTTCAGGTTATCTCCTCTGTTGCAGTGGTTCTCAACGTGGGGTCCGGGGACCCCCAGGGGTCCTTGAGGGGGTTCCAGGGGGTCCCCAGCAAACTGATGAATTGTTAAACTTCAGCATTATTTCATTTACAAGAAGTGAACACAATTAGAGAATGTAGAAGAATGACTAATTTGATCATATTTTCACTGTTATCTCTCTACCTACAATACAGATAGTCATGGAATTCTGGACGAAATCGTATCTGACAATAAAAATATTCTCAGATTTGGGTTCGAGAGACAAAATCTCATCAAACGGGGGTCCGTGACCCTAATGTGTATTAAATTAGGGGTCCTTGATATGAAAAAGGTTGAGAATCACTGCTCTATTGCTGGGGGCCTATGCGGACTATGCGTCGTAGTCTACCGCTACAGTTTGTTGCTGTGAAAAAAAAAAAGTGAGCTCAGCGGGTGGGCCGAGGAGTGAGCGGTCCACACACAGCGTGACTGTGTCTGCATATGCAAGCCGCTGCGGTGTGAATGAGCCATTATCACGGTTGTATGAGATCAGCTATGAGCCATTATCACGCTTGTGTGAGACAGAGGACGAAACGTAAAGGTGTATTAGGCTGTCCCTCACCACCAATAGACCAAGAGAGAGTCAAAGGAGAGCTCTTGGGAGGCCACCTCTAGCACCCCCCCCCCCCCCCCCCCCTCCCAAACCACCACACACACACACACACACACACACCTCCTCTTCTTCGCGGGTCAATCGGGAGGAATTAGCGCGAGGCTTTATGACGAGCGCTGGCACTAGCAACGGCGGGTGGGGGGGTGGTTGGAGCTGGCTGCTGCTGAGTGACAGGGCTTGTCAGGGAACGGGGGGGGGAGCTGAGCGCGGCTTTGATGTGGGGGAGGGAGAGCCCACCCCCCCCACCCCCCATTCGCAGACCTTCCACTGGGGTCAGAGGTCAGGGGCTCCGAGGTGGGCCGCGTCCTCCACCGAGAGCGAGCGAGTCCCACGGAGGGAGAAAAAAAAAAAAAAAAAAAAAAAAAGGGAGGGAAAAGAGAAGAGAGAGATGTTACGGAGGGGAGGAGCGGTTTTGAAAGGATGGAGGGGGGGAGTGAGGAAGGGGGGGGGGGGGAACACAATGCTTTAAAAAAAGTCGGTTTAATCCCATCAAAACCTGTATCTGTCCCCCAAAACTCATTGAAGAGAATGGGAAAGGACAACAAGAGAGCCCCGCTATTGTTCCTGCCCTGGGACGACCCGTACAGGCCCGCAGAGTGACATACTGTACTTACCCAGCAAGTTACCACACACACACATGCACACACACACACACACACACACACACACAGGAACTGCATGCATGCATGCTGAAAAACTGTCCTATTTTTCACATCCATTCTATGAATGGCAGCACATCATGCTGTGATTCAGTGTTCAGTGTTTTTCTTCATATTCTAATTTTTCCTCTCTTTTCTTATATACAGCATATACTGTAAATAATTTGTATTTTTCCAACTTATTTCGTATTTTTTTGTTATATTCTTATATTGTACAAATCTTTTTTTTTCTTTGTCTGTAATCCATACTTTTTTCACACTTCCATTCATACACTCTACGAACCAGTAATCCCTTACAATAACCTTACATTTTCATTCATTTACATGAATTCATCCCTTAATTCATGCAATATCCCCTTAAAATTAATTAAGGGAGTTATTAATGGAGGAGGTCCCATTGAAACCTCCTTAAACACCCCCTTAATCTTGAATCTTCATTTAATGTAAAATTCAGGGAGACAGGAACTTTCCATTAATAACTCATGCACAAAAGGCATGACAAATCCCTTAATTACTAGTGTCTCTGTGAACCCATGAATAAATCCCTTATAAACCCATGATACAAGCCTTACTTTATTAACGCTATGTTATTGTTAATGGATAATTAATGTTTATGTAATGGAGAAATTAAGGACATTTCAGGGATAAAATTAAGGGGTTTGGTTTCTTAACATGTTTAAGTGTACATAACTGTCATTTGCTCTATTCTTATTTACATCCTATTTGTCTTTGCTGTATCCTATGACTATTTGCTACTGCAGTGGCCCAATTTCCCCAATATGGGCCAATATTTTTGGCCAATTGATTGAAGCTGCCAATAGGCGATATTTTGTACCAATATCTTAAGATTTGGCCATTTTTATGCCCAAAAACTGGCAAGGATTCAGTTTTTCTCCCAGAATGTCATTCTTGTCGGGGTGGAAAAGCCTCTGAAACATCATTTAGCTTGTCATGGGACACTAAAACTCTCCACTGAAAGCCTAATGAAAGTCTTTTAGGTGGGTTAGCAGCCTCTTAAGGCAGGGTGAGGCAGGTTTCATTGCAAGTTTTACAGACTAAGTAAAAAAGTAAAAGTAAAAGTAAAAAAAAGGGCAGAGCTGCCATCATATCAGAGGTGGACAACAATGTCTGACTTTTAATAAAAGGCCAATATTGGCAAATATATATATGTATATGAATCTAACCCATGATCATGAGGCAAACAACCACCAATATTAACAAAACTCAATTATATTTTTGTATCCTATGACTATCTGCTTCTGCAGCGGCCCAATTTCTCCACATGGATCATTGTTTCATTTTCTCTTCTTCCACTTCTTGTCTTGACATGATGTCACAGGTCCCATCAAGACAGAGTGGGATGTAAAAATTCGGAAGAAAGTCTAGTCCAATCATGTCGGCTTTGTTTTCACCAGACCGTGACACCTATCTGTTGTCTTTGTAATCATTTCCCCCAGGATGATTAATGTGGTTTTTGTTTAACAAGTTGTGATCTCGTCAACAAAACATTCAGAATAAAAGAAATCAAAAACTCAAACACACACCGCCGTCACGGATGCCATTCTTTTTTTTTATTGTGCTGAATACGGCAGTGAATATCTATAAAGAAAACGCTTTTGTTTAGCAAGCAAGCAATTTGTAGTGTAATTGAAGACAGTAATACTATGTGGATAGAGAAAGCGATAAAAGTTAGATACTGTAGAAGACATTGGAAATTATACAGAAGGAGAGAGGCGGAGAGAGAAGCTGGTAGGTCCCTCCGCCTCCCTCATCGCTAACACAACTACATAACATTGCATAAGGTAAGAAAATTCCTTTTCAAAAGTTAAATGTCCAGTCTTACCTAATGGTGACTGAGAGGCAGAGAAAAACAGTCTTATAAAATTTATCCCCCACAAAAATAAACTATATATATATAAAATTTTAAGATGTTCTCCCTATGCTCTCGGACACCTGAATTTTAAGCAGTATTTAAGGTTGAAAATGAGGTAACAGTAGGCCCTTTTGGAGGTAGTAATGTGTATTCGATTGTACTAGAACATGATATCATGAAGATAAAAGATCAACTTCATTAAGACTCCCAGAGCTGAAAAACTCATCAACAGTGGCTTCCACACACATTTTGAGGTAAAGTCGCCTCGCTAAAAAAAAAAACATCAGCTGGTGTTTTATCGTCTCGCTGAACTCAAGTACAAATCTCGGAAAAGAAAAGACAAACTCCCGACAGAGCGCCACGCGTGGAGCTTGCCGGCCTCAGTGGCATCAGCTGCTTGGCTGATGGATGGTGTGGTGTCTACGTCGGTGACAAAGCCCGTCTGTTTCAAAGCCTTACGTTCAAAGCTGCTGCAGCCTGCTGTCACCGGCTCACGCAGGTATGTGGTCAGTCTCAACAAGCTCAGTTTAACAGCCAGTCTCTCTGTTTGGATGAGGTGGATTGTTAGAAATAGCTCTACCTGCCCGCTGTCTGGCCCTGTCGGTTATCGAAGGCGACAGACATCTTGTGGGGGGCAATAAAAAGGAGGGTAAACGATGACCCCAATATGGGTTTTCGGCCAATAACGGTAAATCTTTGATTGAAGCTGCCAGTAGGCGATATTTTGTGCCAGTATCTTAAGATTTGGCCATTTTAATGCCCACAAAAATGGCAAGGATTCAGTTTTTCTCCCAGAATTTCATTCTTGTCAGGGTGGAAAAGCCTCTGAAATGTCATTTAGTCTATCATGGGACACTAAAACTCTCCACTGAAAGCCTAATGAAAGTCTTTTAGGTGGGTTAGCAGCCTCTTAAGGCAGGGTGAGGCAGGTTTCATTGCAAGTTTTTTTTTTAAAAAGGGCGGAGCTGCCGTCATATCAGAGGTGGACAACAATGTCTGACTTTTAATAAAAGGCCAATATTGGCAAATATATATATATATATCTATGTATATCAATCTAACCAATGATCATGAGGCAAACAACCACCAATATTAACAAAAGTCAATTATATTTTCAGAAAAACACTAATTTATACATTTTTTCCAACCCTAACTTAATATAATTAACATCAGTTTGATATTACTTACTGTAAAGTATACTATGAATTTGGGTCATGAAGATTAATGTCAGCCCAAAAAGGTAAAAAGATGGATGAACTGAGTTAAATGGGGTTTACCCTCCACTGTATTCCTGGTAAGCTCAGATAGTACATTAGTTAGAGAGACTGTTAAACTGGTAGTTGGACCACTGTTCCATACTGGTGAGACTGGTGAGGGCAGGTGACAGGGTCGATCTAGCTTCCTCTGAGGCTCTACCTCTGGCCCAGTTCAGAATACCATGTTAACATTTCAAAGGTTGCCATGGTGACAGGTGGAAAATGGTATAATCCATCACTAAGTAAAAAGCATTTCCATATACATCTGGTTTAACCATATAACAAGAAAAGAAAATCACATTTGTGTAAAGTACACAAAACAGCTAATCAAGTATATCAATATCTACTAATTAAAAACAAACAAAAAAAAACATATCCATGAATACAATATACAAAATCCAAACATATCTATTTCAAAACCTGAAAGTCTTCAACACACTTTGAAGGCGGTTTCTTCCCCAGGGTGGAAATCTAAATTTACTCAGTTCGGAAGTTTGATATCTGATACAACAATACTTTGAGTATGGATCGTTTGCAGTCCTAATATAGATTAAATCATACGTCATTGAAGCTCATACTGAAAGTAATCCGGCAAAATCATTCCTTTTCAAGACTGGAGGTAGGTATTTGTCAATTGATTATTAGTCCATTTTTATCAGTCTGTTTGAGGTACATATATAGGTAGTACATAGCTCAGGAAAAAAAAACTAATCTTACTATTCAGAGCCAAAAAACAAAACAAAAAAACATTTGTAATAATATCATGTAGTGTCATACAAGCACTTGATCCTTATTAAACCATCGAGTAAATCAGTACAAAATATATATTCAAGTTAACAGTTTGTCAAACAGAAATCCCAGTTTGTAGAGAATGAAAAATATGTTTCATTACAAATGTTAGATACAAACTAATGTTAAGGTGAAGGAGAAAAACAGTACTTAATCCCTTAGCTGCTTTTGAGTTCTAAGTATGAAAAAAAACAACAGACCACTGAATTTGGGTTTTACCAAGGACATCTATAAAGGAGGAAACATCAGGTAGGTCAGAGCCATGCGTGTGATCCTGCAGTACAGTTTGTATTGTAGTGGATGGGAAGTCCATACCTAGTTTCAAGCACATTCTACCTTGGCAATAACACCAATACATTTCCCTTACTATGAAAACACTCAAAACATTAGCCACTAAACCACATTACAAATTGGTGTTAGGTGTCATTGCTGAGGTAGAAGCATTTGAAACTCTAAGGCACAGGTTCTCAACGTGGGGTCCGGGGACAACCAGGGGTGCTTGAGGGGGTTCCAGGGGGTCCCTAGCGAATTGATAAATTGTTAAACTTCACCATTGTTTCATTTACAAGAAGTTAACACGATGAGAGAATGTAGAAGAATGACTGTTTTGATCATAGCTTCACTGTTATCTCTCTACCTACAGTACAGATAGTCATGGAATTCTGGACAAAATCATATCTGACAATAAAAACATTCTCAGATTTGGGTCAGAGAGGCAAAATCTCATCATATGGGGGTCCGTGGCTCTAATGTGGACTAAATTAGGGTTCTTGATATGAAAAAGGTTGAGAATCACGGCTCTAAGGTATCGACTTCCCATCCACTACAATACAAATTGTGCTGCAGACCTAAGTGTTTGTCTCCAGTGGCCTATCTGACTTTTCCTTCTTTCCAGATTCCTTGGGTTTTTACCTGAATCGAACAAAACAGTTGCAGACAAGTTGCCGTTCCACCATGAAAAGGCAACAACTGGCATGACATCGCTATAACGTACAGTATTAAGTTGCAACGACACATCATCAACATCTTAATGCACACTGCCTTCCTGTGCATTGCTGTGTGTGTATGTGTGTGTGTGTGTGTGTGTGTGTGTGTGTGTGTGTATGTATGTGTGTGTATGTGTGTGTACTGAGCAGCAGCGTGCATTTCTTGAGCTGGTTTTCTGGTTGTGCTAAGTCAGAGGTAGTTTGAAATGATGAGGAGATATTGCATATCAGCGACCAAAAAGTGCTGGCATATCATCAGGTTTCGTAGAATACCTTAAATGTAAAGGCTCCCTGGAGTTACAGTGCGAGGCGAGTCTTCCTATGTCACGCTGCCACTAGAGTCAGGTATCAAGTGTGTCATGAGGTAATGTGTGGTTTGTTCTTGTGGTTTTTGTTCTTGAGGTTGGTTTTGCGAGGCAGACCGAGTCGGTGGATTTCTTTGCAGTGTGATATCAATGATGGAGTCCAGGTTTTAAAGCTATGTTGCACAAAGAAAAAAAAAAAAAAAGAACATAAAATGAACGAACCTATGTACATGAGTTGGTTAATCAGATGCCATTCTGAAGAAATGATATACAGTAGTTTGATGCAGTTTGGAACTATTTGGTTGTGGAGTATCTACGGGGAAATCTACAGAGGTTATGTCCATCTCTAGATCCACAAAGTTGGGTTTTGCCACCAAAGACAGGGAGAGCAAAGCAAGTAATATCCTGACGTCCGGATCCTTATAGCAGTGGTTCTCAATGTGGGGTCTGGGGACCACCAGGGGTCCTTGAGGGGGTTCCAGCAAAGTGATCAATTGTTAGACTTCAGCATTATGTCATTTACAAGAAGTTAATACAATTAGAAAATGTATAAGAATGACTATTTTGATCATAGTTTGACTGTTAACAGATAGTCACAGAATTTTATATCTAACATTATTCTCAGATTTGGGTCCGAGAGACAAAATCTCATCAAATGGGGGTCCGTGGCCCTAATGTGGACTAAATTAGGGGTCCTTGATATGAAAAAGGTTGAGAGGCTCAAGAAATTTGGCCTTAAGTGTCACTATTAAAGCTTTAAATACATACTTGGGACATTACTAGACTATTTTTATTATCAACTTATTTTTCTACCCTGCGCTGTTGATGAAGTAAATACATTTAGCAGAATTGTAAAACCAATCTTGTATCACCTCTTCCGAAAGTTCTTCCAACCTAGGACAAATTACGCCAAACATTAAAGCTTAGATCAAATTTTCACGGAAATGCTTCTCATTCAAGTAAATCGATTTGAGGGAAACGATACACGTCTTTGACGAAGGCTGCCCGCTAGAGGGACGAGACGTTACTTGGAGACACCCTGACGTTTCCAACGCAGTCTCGCAAAATTTCGTGAAATGTGCGCAAACTCTGAAATGCCGATTAAAGAGTTACTAAACCCCAAACCCAAATCTATGGTGATGCCTGACACCTAATGGTGAAAAGTAGGGTACTGCACTGGCAATTTGCTATTGGCTGGTCTTTGTGCCAGGTGATGTCAGGGCACAGAGACCAGCCAATAGCAGATGACCAGTGCAGTACCCTACTTTTCACCATTAGGTGTCAGGCTTCACCACAGATTTAGGTGGGGTTTAGTTACTCTTTTAAGTGTTGTGGACACGAATAATGTGAAAATTCTGTTGCTCCACCACAAAAAGGATTATGCGACAATAGAACAAATTGGACGCCATTTACAGGTGTTCATCACATTAAAAGGTTAACTAATGGTTAATGTTAGGGTTAGATTTAGGCAACTACACCAATTTGCTTAGGGTAAGGTTTTGGTCATGGTTAAATAAGGTGAACTTTCACTGAAAATTAACTCACAGCAGAAAACGTCTTGTCATAATTTCGGAGTTGGACCCAGGTTGTCGGAGGTCATTGTATCATGATCCAAAACATTTCACGAAATTTCATGAGAACAGGCTGGATGGTGGTGCAGGCGTGCACCATAATGTGTTGGCGAACCTCTTCGTTGCACAGGTTTTTCTTCACTTCCTATTATGAGAAAGACCACGAAAAGACTAAAGGAGGGCGGACGGGCCACTTCTTTTAAATTTAAAAGACAACGTATGGGGAAACAATCTCATACTGAAAACTATATAAGAGCCAATTCAAACAATTTCAGCTCTTTCAAAAACAATCGCTTAGCAAGTTTTTGAAGAAGCCTTTTTTGTACTCAAGGGCTTTCGGCCAACATGATGGATAAACCACTGACCTGAGGAAAGATCTCTGTGTCTCCCTGTCTTTGGTGGTCCAACACTGGGTTTGGGGGGAGGGAGGGGTGGACTGGGAGGGGGGGGGCAGTGTGTCTGTTTTAGAGCCAAAGGCTGATATATTGGAACAGCAGCCATGTGTTCTACATTTTTGAATGACAAAACCAGACTGTTTCAGTTTCTTTTCTGCCGTCAATGCCTGGAGAATCAGTCAACAAAGGAGGGGTGTGTGAAAGTGTATGTGTGTGTGTGTGTGTTTATGTGTGTGTGTGTGAGAGAGAGAAAGAGAGAGAGGAGAAAAAGAGAAAGAGCGAAAGAGCAACTGTCTGTGCATCTGATCTGCTTACAGCAGTTAGAAACATGTCCTAACATAGATGCCGCCCTGCTAATGCTGTCACTCATTTGTTGATGACGCTCTATTATATTCTGAGCCCCGAATCCCAAAATAAAGACCCAATAAAAGAAAAAAATGGACATGATGGCAATAATTGAACTGAAATTAAACCGAGTGAAATAAAAAGTGGAAAGCCAAAAAGTCAAAAATAAGTGGTCAAGGCAGTCTTTTCCCTTCGAAAGACCTGACAGCTGAATGAGGTAGAGGTTTCACGGTGTGGGAGCTTAGTCCTCCTCTGGGGACTCCTCAGCCTCTTCTTCTTCTTCTTCTTCCTGCAACGATAAACAAGGTGATCTGTGTCATTTCAGCTCTTTCGGCGCTGTTATCTAACAGCTTAGATGCCTGTGGGAGTCCAGACTGGCTTTTACTATCAGCAGTCTCAATGGCATATACAGTAGATGAGGATAACCACATGGATGCAAAAACCCCAAGAATACAGAACAGTTGCCTGACCAGCATGTTGATGAGGTGAACCAGGCTAATGCAACAGGTGTTTGAGTGGAAAAGTGCTAAATCAAGTAGCCCAAATTGGAAAGAGTTTGGTTGGAAGTTGAGAATGAGATATTTTAAAACACCTCTAGTAATATCCAACTATGACGAGAAATCTACCCCTCCCTGTTGGAGAGGATGTGGTCTAATAGGAGACTTTTCACACATTTTTTGGGATTGTCCTAAATTACAAGTATTTTAGGAAAAGGTAAAAAAGGAAATAGGAGAAATTTTGAATTTAGACAGATCATTTGAACCACAGCAGCTAATTCTAGGCAATATACCTTCAAGGGGGTTAGGGAAAAACAAATTGTATATGCTCCGAGCTCTTGTGTTAATAGCCCATAAAACGATTACAATAAACTGGCTTAAGCCCCACCCACCTACCTTGGACCAATGGACCCAAAGACTTAAGGTCGTGAACTGTATGGAAAATATAACGACAAGACTACAACTCCGGATGGAGTGGACATTTATTTAGAAAAATGGTTTTCTGTTATAATGTATCTAGCAAAGTGAACATACTGTAAACATTTAATTGGATAATTTGGGGTGAATGTGAAAGTATGTATAACATACAAAGAAGGATATCCCTTCTCCTATCTTATGTCTTTGTATTGTTGATTAGTTTTTTATACCAATATTATTTGTGTCTATGTCATGCTGTGTGAGACGCATTGTCAAGGAACCTGTTTTAATAAATGTTCGGGGAAAAAAAAAGGAAAAGTGCTAAATTGATTCTTTCAGCATGGTCCCAGAGTAGGGATGGGACAACATATCGAAATTCAATACATCACAATACAAAAATGTGACAATACATATCATAGGGCAGAAAACTGAAACGCCATATTAGCTTCATGTTATTCTGCTGTAGTAATCACAAATGAGACTGCTTGACCATCACAGTTTCACAAGCTCTCCATCCAAATTATATTATTTTCACTTTGTAATGACATTTTTAACTTCTTGTTTACATTTTTGCAAGCCAATGCCATTGCTAGAAAGATTTGTGGCTCAGAAATGATTGATTTGGACAGACTTTGTTGTCATTGAACTTATATGTATTACACTGTGTCGTGGTTGTAATGAATCATGAACCGCATATGGCGTATCAAATCGTATCATGACATAAGCATATTCCTGAATGGCTTATGAGTGAATGGCTTATGTTTCCTACCAGCATATGATCAGGTACATGATGGGACGGACCTCAATGAGGCAGTCGTAGCGACGGTTCCCAAAACTCCCCTCTATTCCTACTACAACTGCAGCTAGACTTTTTCCAAAGTCCAAGATGACCACCGTGAAAAAAAACAGTAGGGGGGGTGGGGGTGGAGAGAAAAAAACATGTCCCTCCTCGCTTTTCAGATTGAAATGGATTTCATTTTCCACATGGCTTCATTTTATTCGGGGAGGCTAACTGACACAATTTATAACCCTCTTCCTTTCCCAGGCCATGGCGGTGCACCCATTCAGCAGAGGTCCGCGCCCAAAGCTTGTCTGCATTATACGACTCCAGCTCCATTCATTAGTGCTGCAGACACTTCAGCTGTGAAGGGCCGGCTAAATGCTACCATGTGTGACATGGGCAAATGAGAGCGGAGAGAGAGAGGGAGAGAGAGAGAGAGAAAAAAAGGGGTGAAGGGGGGAGGCAACAAAAAGAAGCTTTAATCATATTGCCCCCCCTCCAATTCGCCCTCCAATTCACACCATCATTTCCAAAGGAATGTAGAAGGTATCCATGGGTATAGCCTTCACTTTATTCCACCTAGTGACGTTGTGTACGTCCAAACTGATCCCCCAAAGCATCTAGGTGTCTTCCATCTTTTCATAATATCTACTATACAGAGGTGGAAAGTAACTAAGTACATTTACTCGAATACTGTACTTAAGTACAATTTTGAGGTACTTGTACTTTACTTGAGTATTACCATTTTGTGCTACTTTATACTTCTACTCCACTACATTTCAGAGGGAAATATTGTACTTTTTACTCCACTACCTTTATTTGATAGCTTAAGTTACTAGTTACTTTGCAGATTCGGATTATTAATACAAAATATAATCAACTGATACATTGTGATGTATTATTATAGATTACTGTAAGCTACCCAGCAGTATATAAAGTAGTGGAAATCAGCCCCATCTTTTCCAGCTGCAAGATCCAGTACTCAGATCTTTTACTTAAATAAAAGTAGAAATACCACAGTTACAAGTTACAAGTAAAAGTCCTGCATTCAAAATCTTACTTAAGTAAAAGTACAAAAGTATTAGCATCAAAATGTACTTAAAGCAACAAAAGTAAAAGTACTCATTATGCAGAATGGCCCATTTCAGAATAATATAGTATATATGATATTATTGATTTATAGTAATTGATGCATTAATGTGTAAGCATCACTTTAATGTTGCAGCTGGAAAAGGTGGGGCTGATTTCCACTACTTTTATATACTGCTGGGTAGCTTACAGTAATCTAAAATAATACATCACAATTTATTAGTTGATTATATTTTGTATTAATAATCTGAATCTGCAAAGTAACAAATGTATTGGAGTAGAAGTATAAAGTAGCATAAAATGGTAATACTCAAGTAAAGAACAAGTACCTAAAATTTTACTTAAGTACAGTATTTGAGTAAATGTACTTAGTTACTTTCCACTTCTGGTAGTACTCACAATCAATAGCTAACGGCTACAATATATAGCTACAATACTAACGCGGCCACGGTAGTTAGCATTAGTGTCTGCTAACATAGTACCCGGATGTTATGTAAAACACATCACTTCCTGTGCGACACCACTATTTCCCACCAGGGAAGGGTTTCATGTTACGCTGATGATTTCGTTGGAGCTCAAAAAGGCCAACTGCATCACTAATAGCAATTAAAAGTGAATGTTTTACCACAAAAAAGTCATCACACAGAGCTTTAACACAGGCTAACTAGTGGGAAGCAAATGTGAGGTAACCTCCATCGACCCCATGCGATGCTTTGCAGCATTCTCAGATCCTGTTTATATGCATTGTGTTCTCTGTGTGTCAGATCCTAAGATAAGGTGTAAAGTCCACACTAAATGTTACAATGAAACTAGTTAGTCTGACACCAAATCTGTGTCTTTGTTTAGTTGCACCATGGAGACTGAAGGTACATCGTAACAACTAGAGTGTAAAGGGACCACTAACCCAGTGGTTCTCAACATGGGGTCCGGAGACCAGCAGGGGTCCTTGAGGGGATTCCAGGGGGTCGCCAGCAAATTGATGAATTGTTACACTTCACCATTATTTCATTTACAAGAAGTTAACACAATTAGAGAATGGCTGTTTTGATCATAGTTTCACTGTTATCTCTCTATCTACAATACAGATAGTCATGGAATTCTGGACAAAATCATATCTAACAATAAAAATATTCTCAGATTTGGGTTCCAGAGACAAAATCTCATCAAATGGGGGTCTGTGGCTCTAATGTGGACTAAATTAGGGGTCCTTGATGTGAAAAAGGTTGAGAATCACTGTAGTAGGCGGTAGGTGTGAGCTTGAAGTTGTAACTAAGTTGGAACATCTCCACATCTCCATAATCAGCCTCCTGCAGGTTCAGAGGGCATCGCATGAGCAGCACTTGAGATTCTCCAAGAAGAACCCACTCCTGCCCGTCGTTATGTTCACTACGCTTAGCTTGGCCGAGCCACCAATGGGGAGAGACATCCAGACTGTTAAACAACAATAGTAATTTTAAGCGCCTGCTGCAGGTTCATTGTGCACGGCTCTTTGCGTGCCCCCCCCCCTCCCCTGCCCCTTTGAAGTAAATAAGAAGGAGGCTGGGAAAAGCGTTAACTAGCGGCAGCGCAAAACCTCATTAGGATCCCGTGCTATGCGGAGGGGTCGGGTTGTAGCTTCCGGGTCGGTCACGCACCCCAACCCCGCCCAGCGCCCCCCGGAATGAAAGGGGTTTGAGGTTTTTGTACAGGCTGGTGGTGGTGGGGCTGAGATAAAACAGCCTATCAAAGTGGGAGTGCTCAGTGACATTTTTATGGGTTCCAGCTCCCAGGGCCTCGCAGCGCCTCAAAGCCACCTCGGCCCTGTTTCCACATAGCAACAAATCAGAGCCGAGTTATGCATTCACACCGAAAAGTGGTCCGCACCAGCGCACAGAGAGAGGCTGGTGGATTCCTGGAGTGTGAGGGGGGGGGGGGGGGAAGGGGGGGAGGGGGGAGCGCTCCGGACTCCTGTGTCATGTTTTACTCACTCGTTACCTTTCTGGTTTCATTCTCCCTCTGATCTAACACCAGCAAACACACAACAACACCTAATTATCTCCTGGATGTTAACAGTCACGCAGTTCCATACAGGTCTGCTTGGGAATTTCTCACCGAGAGGGCTAGAAATAACTCCTGCCTTTTCTCGCCTCTTTGATGAAACGTAAAGCAAAAAAGCAACTGTAAGCTTCTGTAAAAAAAAAAAAAAAAAAAAATCAAAGAGCCGCTCTCATGTTGTTGGATTTACAGTTCCCATCTGGCCCGAAACTTTATGAGCAAAAAAAAAAAACCCCAGCATTAGTGCGAGCTTTTGCGACGGGAGGAGTTACTGACACTGACGTTCACGGCCGCCGTAAAAAGCAAGAAAAGTCAAACTGTCACCTCAGTTGACTGAAAGAACTGACAGCCCCCTTGGGTGTTCCTGTCTAGACCGGTACATGAACCCACTATAGGAACACAAAAGACTTGTCCCATGTCCCCGCCTTTAGTCTCATTCTGCTGTGCCCTACTAATAAACTGGGCCAACCTTTCCACCAAAGTGAATCTCCGTCTATTACATGGATTTATAATGGTGCAGGAGAGGTTGGATTCCTCTCATGGCACAGTGAAATTTATTTACATGGTTCTTCTGAGTGTCTATGTGGACCCCCAGTCAGTCCAGGTCCCTAGTCCATCCAAATAGTTGTTGTTTTTTTCAAATTATAATGTTTAGAATTAGAAAAGCTGAATAGAAATGGCAAAATTTGAAAAAAAAAAACCTCCTCATTTTATGAGAGTTTTTAAGTAGAATTTGCTTGTCATCATCAATTTAGACAGCAGAAATGTGTGTCACGATATCAAAATATCTTCATATCATCACAATGTGACTCCACTGAAAGATGATAAACGATAATATTGAATTATGGAAATGCATTTGTCAAATAAATAATGATGTAGACTTGGCATGATCCGCCCAACAAATGGTTCAGTCTGTCATAAATGTTGTTTCTAACACCTATATCATGGTTGTATGACCATTAGTTGGTACATTAGAATATCATACGTGTTGTTTCTAACTTGTGTACGTCTCCATCGTGGTTGTATGACCATTAGTTGATACAAAGAATATCACCAAGTGCAAGAGTTTTTTGTTTTGTTTCCATCTTCAGATGAAAGCATGAAATGTGGCCAACATTAGCTGACACTAAAGAACAATAACAACATACCCATTATAAATCAATACTAATCAATTCTTAAAAGATTCCATTCATTTTTCTTGTGTTTTTTGATGTTCAGGAAGCCATAACTCACACCTAAATACACCTAATTAGCATGTTAATTGTTCAACAGTTCAAAAGTGAAACGCTTGTTTCCTCTTCTCCCATGCAAACTGCTTCAATGACCTCTCTCTCTCTCTCTGTCTCTCTCTCTCTCTCTCTCTCACTCTCTCTCTCTCACACACACAAACACACACACACACACACACCGCCTACTCTTCCCTGAGGTCTTTTCCTCTATCCACAGGTTGAAGGAATATCGTTTTTTGCCTTCAGTCTTAGTGTGTGCAGCACAGTGAATACTGATGGACAGTGTGGGATGATGATTACAGAGCAACATTTGTACTGACTGTGTGTGTGTGTGTGTGTGTGTGTGTGTGTGTGTGTGTGCATGTGTGTGTGAGTGCACGGTCTTTCAGATCTCCTACCTGAGCAGGCTTTTTCTGGACGACTTGCTGTGGCTGCAAGAGAAGAGAGGGGAAAGGTTACAATCGTGAACACAGTGTACATGTGAAGCAAGAAGTACCAGCATTTCTCCTTGGCCTTGATCCATTTTAGCATGAAAGACTTAAGCTGCTTCATGCATCATGTGGAAAGGAACATGACAGAGTGCACACAATCAAAATGATGTAATTACAGCCGAAAGATTGGATTGGATGGAAGATTGGATGAAAAAATATCAGAGGATGACTGAGAATACCATCATCTTTGACTCTTCCTTGAGGAACTGTAAAAGGAAGCGTATCTATGTTCCCAGGGTCCTATGTTCCCAAAGTCCTATGTTCCCAAGGTCCTATGTTCCCAGGGTCCTATGTTCCCAAAGTCCTATGTTCCCAAGGTCCTATGTTCATAGGGTCCTATGTTCCCCAGTTCAATATTCTGTTAACTATTGTGTTCGGGTCAAATTTGACCTGTTTCAAGTTAAAATATTTCATAAATATTATCCAGTTTTTTTTATTGGAACAAGGCTTCAAAACAGCTATATAAACACAACAAAACCAATGGTTATCAGTTTATTTGATTTTGAAGGTCTCTAAAAAAAATTGTTACATCTGTGGTGTTCCAGCAGAGAATATTAAAGAGTCTGGGTGGTTCTGTGGATAAAATTTTACTCAAACTTGACTCAAACTCTTGGGGGAACATCTTTTTCAGGTTCCCATTATGTGCTATATAGAGCTGGGGAACATAGGACCCTGGTAAGATAGGACCTTGGGAACATAGGACCCAGGTAACATAGGACCTTGGGAACATAGGACCCTGGTAACATAGGACCCTGGTAACATAGGACGTTGGGAACATAGGACCCTGGGAGAGCACATATGTAGAACTGGGGAACATAGGACCCTGGGAACATAGGACCCTTTGTCATGTTCCCATTATGTGCCATATGAATCTGGGGAACATAGGACCTTGGGAACATAGGACCCTGGGAACATAGGACCCTAGGTGAACATACGATGGGGATGAAGAGCGACACGGAGTTGGCCTGTTTTCTGTTGGACAGGTAGGTGCCGGTTAGCTTAGCTAGCTAGCCAGGTATCAGATTTTCTACTACAAAAGAAGCTACGCTAACAACGGTAGCTAGCTGCCAGCTCACGACACACACTAGCTCTGACCAGAACTCCAGTTAGCTCTGTATTAGATTTCAAGACCGCTACCGTATAACCAGTGTGGCTTTTAGATATAAAACAATTTAGCAGTGGTTTTGGTCGCAGGCGTACACACCCAACTGCCAAATGAAATAAACAAATCCAGGCAGAAGGCAGCCTCTGCAGACACACACACTGTCATACACTACTAATGATTGAGTAGGATCGTTTTTGGATGATTTTATGCTATTTCATGGGGGGAAATCCTGACTTGACTCACTAGGATGGCTGAACCTCTTCACCACCTCCAGCCCACCACACACTAAGACAGATTGTCTGCTGTCATTTGCCTTTGAAAGTTGTATTGCTGTGTATGCGTTCACACAATAATATGAGCATTCATTTCATATTCAAAGAAAGCTGCAGTTTTCAGGCACGTGGTCGGCATGAAACTCTTCATTCACACTGGCTTGAATTAAATAGCAGATATTAGTCTGGCTTTCAATGGAGAGTTTCAGTGTCCCATGATGACTAAATGCAGTTTCAGAGGCTTTTCCACCCTGACATGAATACAATTATTGGGGGGAAACACTGAATCCTTGTAATGTTTTCGAATTTCTGACATGAAAATTGTCAAATCTGAAGATATTACGGGGTCTCATAGCCCAGTAGCTAAGCTGCACACCATGTAGATGTGATATCCCGGCTTTGAATCTGTCCTTTTTCACGTGTCACCCCCTCACTCCCATCTTCGCTGTCTCTCTCCACTGCCAAATAGATCCAATAAAGCAAAAAATGCCCGCAAAACAATCTAAAAGATATTGAATATTGGCACAAAATATCGACTATCGACCAGCTTCAATCCAAAAATATCGGCGACAGTATCACCCATATCGGTTGAACCCTAATTCACAGTGCATGTGAGGGGGTGGAGGGTGTGTGTGTGTGTGTGTGTGGGGGGGGGGGGGGTTCCTGAACAAAGCTTAGATTGTGCGTCTTTACATTAGATCACAACCACACAGGAAGTAGCTCCAGACCCGGAGCCGGACAGCTGAGGACTCCAAATGCTATGAGAATGAAAAAAAAAAAGAAAAAAAAGAAAATTAAGAGTCCCCGGTGTTTGGCAGCCCAAGCCAGCCACTGCCCCCTAGCATAGCACATAGAGCCCCATCACCACCAACCCCCCCCCCCCCACCCCCCCACCCCCAGATCAGTCTGAACAGCTGGTGTTTACTATGCCAGCTCCGGCTGGAATGCCAGCAGGCTGAAACACAGTAATGGAGTCCATGTCAACACCGGATGGGTCCCGGCTAAGGAATGCAAGCGGCAATAAAGGAAAAAATTGGGAAAATTATGCACACATTCTAAATGGGCTGCAACAACAAATAATATATAAATAACACACACTCTGGGAAAAATATGCTACAACGATAAACAGAAACCTCCGGACAGCGTTAACGTTTGTTGATTTTTTTTTTCGGTTCGATTTTTATTGGTTTGGACGTTTCAAAATGATCAGCAGGTTTTCAGATGGCGGAGTGTAAAGTGCCTCCATCTTGTTGCATCCTATTGCTTTTAAATAGGAAATAATTAAAATCTATTTAAGTATGTTATTACAATGCTAATTACTGGGACACATGATTAATGACAGTAATCTGAAAGTAATGCGTCTCAGATCACATCACTGCTAGGGTTGTGTATGTGTGTGTGTGTGTGTGTGTGTGTGTGTGTGTGTGTGTGTGAGTGGGGGGGGGGGGGTGATCTGATTTGGATTTCTTTTAAGAGTTATTATTTCAGATATTTCCAAATAGAAGGAAAATAGATCAATGTATGCCAACGTATTGTAGTTTCCAACAACAACTGCAGTATCACTGTATGGTCATCCTGTCTTAAGGAGACCTGTCTTATGCCTACCATACACTAGAAGACTTTGAAAAGACTTTGAAAAGACTTTGAAAGGACTTTGAAAAGACTAAAGTCTGACACCCTCTCACATCCAGCTCACATCTAAAGACAATGTGTCATAAGTAACTGAGTTTTAAGTCACAGACTATAAGATTTTGCAAAGACTGGGGATCTTGCTGGGTCACTATTTGCAAGACTACAACTAGATTCCTTTGGAGATTATTTCCCATCCTGCTCCTGGTGTCTCGGTTCTCTTGGACTGTGGAAAAGGAGGAGAAACCGGTGGAGCTGTGGAGTGAACAGGAGTGCCTCGAAATCCCCGGTGAGTATGGTATATACTATAGCTAGCTAGCTAACCACTGTCCCGAACGGGGCTACTTGCAAGCTAACGTTAGCTACTGTAATGTTACGTTAGCTTGCAAGTAGCCCCGTTCGGCTACAGCAATTTCTGTCCACTTTTTTTTCCTTCTCCACTCTATCGTGGTACAAATGGGAGGACACGTCAAAGAGGCACTCCTGTTCACTCCACAACTCCACCAGTTTCTCCTCCTTTTCCACAGTCCAAGAGAACCGAGACTTCACGTTCTTGCGCCTCCCCGGAGTCCCCGCCATGTTTGCTATCTACCCGGTTTGCTGCTTCCTGTTTTGGTGCTGGAGAGAGCGCAACTATTGGTTGGTGACAATGTTCACGTCATTGAACTTCACTATTTGCATGAGCCAAGACTAAAGACATCCGATAATATTAAACATGTTTGATTTTATCGGAACGTCAAGACGAGAAAAAGACTGACTTAAGACAGCTGGGACTGAGTTTTCTGACCACTTTACACCAAACCATCGAGATGACGGGAGTGCGCCACAACATCAGCAGCTTCAATCTCACAATGTCGGTATCGGCCGTGAAAATCCCATATCAGTCCAACCCTAATCAAAACTACTCAGAACTAATTTTCTCTGAATCACTTAAATCATGTACGCTAAAGCATCGCCAATCTATAAAACAATGTCAGAACAATTCCTTGTTCGAACATGAAATTCACACAATACATTTTATACTGTAATCCAGCGGTTCTCAACCTGGGGTCCGGGGACCACCAGGGGTCCTCCAGGGGATTCCAGGGGGTCCCCAGCAAATGGATGAATTGTTAAACTTCAGCCTTAGAGAATGTAGAAGAATGATTGTTTTGGTCTCTGTTATCTCTCTACCTACAATACAGATAGTCATGGAATTCTGGACAAAATCATATCTAACAATAAAGATATTCTCAGATTTGGGTTTGAGAGACAAGATCTCATCAAATGGGGGTCTGTGTCCCTAATATGGACTAAATTAGGGGTTGAGAAGTATGAGTATGAAGAGTCCCGTATGAGTATGAAGTATGAGTATGAGTATGAAGAGTCCCATCCCTTGACATGGGCAGTCTGAAAGTAATAAAATCTACCTTCTGGGACAAAGCATTCCAAAATAACCATCACTGAAACCCAATCCCTTTAAGTACAGAAGCCCCTCTCGCTATGTAGAAGCCCCCCACCACCACCCCCCCCCGTCCACTCCCACCCTAACCCAAACCCCTCTCCTCTACTATAACACAAAAGGGAAATCACAGCATTGTCACAGCATTATCACAGCGAGGCAGCGGCAGCCTCTTTGATGTCGCCCGGGCCTGACACTATAAATCACATCCAGGCCCCAAGCAGCTGCTCAGGCCTGCGAGAGAGAGAGGGATGAGGTGGGTGGGGGGGGGGGGGGTGTTGCGTGAGGGGAGCGTGGGCGGCTTCGGCTACGCTAAAGGTATGCTAGCGGAAGGTGAGTATCTCAGGAGCTCCCCCCCCCCCCCGGGACCCTCCTTCCCCGCCCCCCCCGGTCTCCGCCGAAACCCAATCCCCCTCCGCTGCTCCAAAGAATGCGGGCCCCGCTCCGCAGCCACCCACCCAACCGGCCTCTTTTTTTTTTTTTTTTTTTTAACCAGAAGTCTTCCTCATGATCAAAGCGCGAAATGACTCTCCTCCGCCGAAGCGCCCTCGCACAGACCGCCATTCACAAAAAAAAAAAAAAAAAGCCCCCCCCCCCGGCTATCGCGGAGAGAGGTCGCCCCCCCCCGGGGGCCTCGCCGCCCGGCACGGTTTGCCCGGCCTCATCGTTTGAAAGCGATAGCCTTGACTCGAACTGGTCTGCTCTAACTGGTCGCGGAGAGGGCCGCGGTCGTGCCATCATTGTCAATATGCTAGAAATGAAATATGGCTTTACAAGAGCATTGCGGACTGCTCTTTTGCTGCTCTTGCTCGGTGTAATCAGTTATCTCCCAGCCAGCACAGGTATGCTGCTTAGAAACAAGGGCTCTGAATACACTGACTTAAGGCATTATGACAAAAGACATTAACATTGAAATTGGTGTAACTTTGCACACCGATTACATTTATATCTTGATTTTTCAAATATGTTAGATTTTACTTGTACCTGGTTTATACCAGTGCAATCACTCATCCTGAGACAAATAATCACAATTTCAAGCTATCCAAAAAAGGACAAAAAGTTCTTATTAGGTGACGGGAAGCATCCAACCAATCATGAGTTAGTATTTCTAGGATTTTCATGGCATGAAGTCAACACTGTTAGATCTTACTGTCAGGTGTCACGCCTTTTTGTTTTTTTTTCATTTTCATAAAAAAAATGAACTTCTATCCTGTGCAGCCAATAATGATTATCTATTACAAGACTCTTACAAACAAATTACTACTATGTTACAAGATCAAGTTACAAAGTCTGAACACGTGACAAGGCAGGAGTTCAGGGAAAGCACTCTAACAAAAGTCAATATTAAACAATTCAGTACACATATGTTTTATTTTTAGATCAGTTTTCAAGGGGAAATTTTGAGCGTCAAACCTGTTACATCAAATCACAATAATGTGTTGACACAAACTAGGCAAGGTTCTGGAAAGATGCATTTTTCATGATAAACTTTAAAAATCAGGAGGCTGGACTGAAACATGGTTTGACAGATAAGATTAGGCTTTGCAAACTATTATTTGTATTTTCATGTTATTTCCCCATAGGGAGGATAAAATTTTCATCTATGTATATACAGTATGTATGTATGTATGTATGTATGTATGTATGTATGTATGTATGTGTGCATCATTGTATGTATCATTGCATTTATGTATCATTGTGCATATGTATGTATCTATGTATCATTGTACATACAGTATCTATGTATGTATGTATGTATGTATACTGGACTCTGAGTGCTTTATATCTCATTGCAACTTTATCATGATGACATCTACTGTATGTTATATGTCTTTTATTTATTTTATGTTGTGTATTGGCTGTGTTGACTACTGTTTGCAAACCAAATTGCCCCTCGGGGACAATAAAGACTATCCAATCCAATCCAATGTATGTATGTACAGGCACTGTATGCATGCATGCATACAGTGCATGTATCATTGTATGTATCATTGCATGCTACATACTCTCTATCTGTGTGTTAGTTAGTGTAAGTGGTGAGGAGTCCCTGCTGCACTGCTCTGGTGTCCCTGCAGTCTGAGTGTTAATTATCCGATGGGAAAGGTGCTGCTGCTGTTTGCTCTGGTTAACCGTTACTGGGACCGCTAACCTTTGGACCTCCTTTGAAGCCAAATGGATAATTTGGCCAAATAAGTTCAACCTTCCCTCCACAAACACAATGGCTACATGGATGAAAAGTCTGCCATGAGAATAATATGTGCTGACTAACAACGTACACACAGTACAGCATACATAGAACAGCTAAGCTCCCTGCGATTGCAGCTATCTTATCACAAGCAAATTTAACTCTTTTCAAATGGGTATGTGAGCGGACATGGGGAGTGCCTCGTGATATTTAACTGGAATATGCTTCAGATTAAATCCTGTGTAAAATATGGGGCTTGTTAAAACCTGGAATGCCTACCATTTACACTGTTAAATTTTAACAACTTTGCCTAATAGAGCACATTCAGTTGGTGAACGTTTCACTTCAATGCAGAGTCTGTTGAGGTGAACCGTCTGTCAGGGAATCTTTCAGTGATAGGGAAGCCATATTTGTAAGCCTATTCATTAATAAATGCTAGATCAAGATTATAATCCCCATATATGTCCCCATACTCCTTTTGTCTTGTTTTGTCTTTGGGTAACAGTTACCAAGTGGGTTAGGGTGGGGCAATGAGGGATAATCTGGCACTACACTACCACTATATACCACCCAGATAAATATGCCGGCTAGTGGCTGACTGCCTGTGCAAGAAGACCAGGGGAAATGACTGAAGATTTATAGGAGTGAGACTGGAAGTGGCAGTTGACTGTTGAAGAATGAGGCATCGCCCAGTCAGAGACCCCCATCAGATAATCCTCCCTGGGCCCTGGCTGCATTTATATAGGCCTTTGTAGTTTAGACATGCATTCCAAAATGGGCCTTTAAAGTGGAAGATACACAGAGAAATCCATACACCATCCATGGTAAAAAAAATCACTGACAGGCTCTTCCAGGGAGAAGATTGACTCAGTGAAGTGAAGTTCCAGGACTTCCAAGAGTTACAGTTTGCAGCATTGGTGGACCAGTATCAAACCCGACCTCAACACCAATACCTATATCCTATAATACCTATGCCATCCAAAAAATTTACATTTTGCTTTAAAGTCACCATATGCCTAAATATATAAGTCTGACATACCACCAGTATCCTGGTATGAAAACAAATTGTTGCTCCAATTCCTATCATAAGACTATTTCGATAGCATTGTCAACAACAGAACACGCATTCCAGTTATATATTAGTGATAGCCAGGTACAATCACATTCAAACAGGGAAATGCCAGCAAAATATGAAACATGTGAATTTAGGTAATGTCCATTCTATCAATATCATAAGAAGGTTTCCCATACATAGGCTCATCTGTGGCGAAATCTATCTCTAATGCGTGCATCATGTCATGTCTGTCATGTAGCGATGCACAGACCAGTAGACCAGTAGACCAATAGCATTATACTCAATCCGACAGAGCCTCCCATTGTGAAAGTGAAAGTGAAACTTAAAATTCCACAATTTGCTCCAAACTCGCATGTATTAGTCACGGGATTTGTAAACAGTAAATTGAATATTAAAAAATCTCAGAAAACACTCAGAAAGTTAACATGCATTGCAGAGACTTCATTGCATATTGCCCCTGATCACCAGTTGGATTCCACTGGAAACACCGCTCTCACTGTAGGTAAGGACGAAGTAATGAATTCTGAACAACCACCACCACAAGTAAATTGTCAACCTGTGGGAAACACTGCAACCAAACCCCAGGTAACACTTTACAATAAGGGTCACTAAGCTAAGGGTTAGTTAATGCTTAATAACCATTAACTAACCCTTAATTAACAGTTAACTAATGTGTCTGGTAATCATTTACTAATGGTGTTCATGTTAACTAAGGTATTCATTTATACATTATTTAATAGTCATCTTTATAAACTATTAAATAATGTATAAATTACACATTAGTTAACTGTTAATTAAGTATTAACTAACCCTTAACTTAGTGACCCTTATTGTAAAGTGTTACTAAACCCCAAAAGCAGGGCAGGACACTGCATTACCCATGGCTTCACTAGAGCCTTTTTGTGTGTTTATTATGCAGCTGTTTGTGCTAATTGTGATGGAAGTCACAGTATTCGCCATATGGCCTAATTTGTTTTTGAAGATAAATAATGATAAAAACACCATAGCAATAAAATTACTTGGATCCCTAAAAAGATCTTCATTACTAGAGGTGCCATGATACAGTGGAGACAGCCAAATATTAAAACAGGATTCAGGATGGGCTAATGAAAATGCAAAATATATGTTTAGATATGGTTGACTGACCAAAAATGACTTGATTTACACGGACATGATTGTCTACGCTTTGAACTCTGGAGCGTTTCCTCCTTCAGTTTGGTTCGTTTGGCCAGGTAAAAGCAATGCCATTCGGACTGAATGCGAGTGTCAGTCCTCTTCCAACTTCCAAGAGAACTGCGGTGCGGTTCGTTAGTTAGAGTGAGAGCGCAATGCAAATCTGCCACAGGGTTTATGGGTGGAAGGAAAAGGATGTTGGACATGTGATAGCCAGCAGTTCCTCATGCTTGGAGAGCCTAGCATAACAAAATGAAGTCTGGACTGATGCTCATATTCAGCTGTTTCTTCATGTGTTCTTAACTGGTATGAACACGGGGGGCCAGCTGCATAAAGCTAGTTTAAGACTAGTCTAAGCCTTAGACTGGTCTTAGATTCTTAGGTTGGACTAGTCTAATTAAGACTGTCTGTTACTTAAATATTACAACTGACTTATTTTGAGGTAGGAATGTTAGCCACCTTCCCCTCGGTTAATCTTGAGTTAAGAATTTTGTTGTTATGGCAACGAGTCGGCCTAACTGTCAGAGCGGGATGTTTAAATACTGTAGCTGTTACATACAAGATGCCAAATCTTTGGTTTTTGGGAAGAGTCTGAAGAAGAGAGCAAGTCTTTAGAGACAGAAACAACCCATTAGAGATCTACAACAACCAGGAAATTGTAGGAACAGGTAAATATAAATGTCTAATTTGACTTAAAGTCACATTTAAGTCTAAGACCAGGTCTATCTTTATGCAACTGGCCCCAGAGATGGTTCATCACGGCAAAGAAGTCCATCATGCTTTGCAGAAGTAACTGAATCAGTCAACTTTTCCACTATGGTTCAGACCAAAGAAAAGTGTTTAGGATCAAAACAAGAGAGCAGTGAGTAAACTATAGTCAAACATTCATGTCTGCACCGGAAACGTCTAAGGTTCTCTGCTGTCAAACAACCTGTAGTCCTGAGCAAAGATTTCACCCTCGACCGTATCAAACGTCTCCTTTCACAGAGGAGTAAAGGCAACATGATAAGCACTGTGGGCAGGGAGTTTTCCAAGTGTGTGAGAGTGTTACTCCACAGACTGAGAGGAAGCACCACAGGCCGTCCTCCTCATTTCTCATCACGTTGGGTTGGGATGCTGAGTGAAGGGAGAGAGAGATCTCCCTCTCCTCGTGGCCTCCCGTCCACCGAACATCAACAGGCCACAAACCTGTGTTAATCCTTACTGTCTCAGTGCTGGTCTGGTCTGCATGGGCCCACTGGGGCTCAGTACAAACTCTAGTCTAATGAGCCACACCTGAAGTTCTCTGGGCTGTTTGATCACTGTGAAATGTCCCAGCAATTGTCAAACCCAAGGCTGTAGGCAAGACCGCCTTAGTCGAGTCCAAGTCTATTCAAAGACCAGTTCCAGTCGAGTTTGAGTCCAAAGAGGGTCGAGACTAGGGCTGGGCGATATGGACCAAAAATTATATCTCGGTATTTTTAGGCTGAATGACGATACACGATATATATCTCGGTATTTTCTACGAAGTGGGCTACATGTTCAGTTGTGAGTAGGGCTGGGCGATATGGACAAAATCAAATATCACAATATTTTTGACCAAATACCTCGATATCGATATTGACAATATTGTAGGGATGACTATTGGTTTGCTTTCACAAAATATTTACACAATGAGATTTTTGATAAATAATCATCAGTAATGTGGATATAATGACTGTGGGTAAAGGCAAATAATAGAACAGCTAGAACAGTCTGGTAAGTTCAGAAAATGACATCACATTACTGTAATGCAGCCTTTAAAACCAGGAAAAGACACTTATGCTATATCACGATATTACGATATCCAAAATATAAGACGATATCTAGTCTCATATCACGATATCGATATAATATTGATATATCGCCCAGCCCTAGTCGAGACCAAGTCAAGACCGAGACCAGAGCAAATCAAGTCCTACTCGAGACCAAGACCAAAATAGGCAATAAAGAAGTCTTTCCAAATGTAAAAATAATGCTGAAGGAGTTACTTAAGACTCAACAGAGATGTAGATTGTAGGGGTTTGAGCACAATACGCCAATATGACTGAAGATGACTTTTAGAAGAAGGAGAACAAGGAAAGAAACACTTATCAATAGTTAGTACGTAAAAAAGATTCTGCTGTAAACAATGCCTAAGATACAATGAAAGTGGATACGACTCACTGACATCAACGCATTATGTAATTCAAACTACGAAAGTTGTCATTTTGAAATATGCAGTTGATCAGTGTGCTGATAATGAGTATTTAGAAAGTTGAATGTAGTTTCTGTTTTCAGTGGCTGACTTATAAATGCAATGGAAGTCTATGAGACACTTATGTTCACTGATTGGGACAAAACTTGACAAAATTTACAAATGTTCCAAATAGGATTACTGAGGAGCTCAACAAGTTTCGCAGCTGTAAGTTATAAGATGAAATGTCATAGGCTATGCCCACCGGAAGTAATTTGCCCCAAATTTTGTTTTTTGATTATTACCTGTCCACTCAATATGTGGAGAAAATTTCATGAGATTTGGTGAATTTGGTTGTGAGAAATAAATGTTTCGAAATTGTGGCGCTCCCTATTGGACAATTTTAAAGTGTTTTTGCACACATATTTTTTGAACACGTGCTCAAACCCCTAGTAATACAAAGTGCTTCACAAAGGAGTGATCAACTAAGCTAAAATCAGAAGTAAAACCAAGGAATACAACAGCAACATATAAAAAGGAGGTCAAGGACAATTAATAAAGACTCATTACATAAAAGCAGTTCTATGAGAGTGGGTACCTTACATGGAAACCAAATAGATGCAGCATAGCTGATGTCATGGGCCCAAACCTAATTCTGACATGGCCCAGGTCACACTACTGGACTCTTCAAATGCTGCCCAACAAGAGCAGTTCACACTAAAAGACTAGTCTGACTGGTCTGGAGGCGTCGGGAATCTTCAACCCATTCATTCCTTTCATATCAAGGACCCCAAATTTAGTCTACATTAGGGCCAGGGACCCCCATTTGATGAGATTTTGTCTCTCGAACCCAAATCGAAAAATATTTTTTATTGTTAGACATGATTTTGTCCAGAATTCCATGACTATCTTTACTGTAGGTAGAGAGATAACAGAGAAACTATGATCAAAACAGTCATTCTTCTACATTCAATTGTGTTCACTTCTTGTAAATGAAATAATGGTGAAGTTTAACAATTCATCAATTTGCTGGGGACCCGCTGGAACCCCCTCAAGGACCCCTGGTGGTCCCCGGACCCCACGTCGAGAACCCCTGCTCTAAAGGATAATCTGACCAGGCGTGCAAGGCTCACCAAGACAGAGATCCAGCCAATGGGAGTTCAGCTCAAGGGCGAAGAAAAAGAGAACGAACCAGAAGAGGAGTTACATTTAATAACATCCACTAGATAGTTTACATCAGTGCGATTACCAACTCCACTTGCTCCACAGTTGTTAAGTTGTTATACAATTGTATTTGGAGGAATAAATCTTATGTATAATGGTATAAAATGGTGACATGCCTGGATCAATCCACATAAGTATGCAATTATGAATTAAGTCAAAGAAGTCTAAAAAAAAAAAAGTAGAACACCTATTTTGTATTTACAGTGAACTGTTCTGGATGAATGGGAAAATGCCCCTTGACTTCATCTTTGGTGTGAACAGCTTCCTGATTGGACGACACGCATTTACTCCGCACCAATCGTTTCGTATTATGCTAATGAAGCCACACCTGAGTCCACCTAGTGTGTTTTTTTGTCGCATCTCCATCTCCCTCACACCGCCCTATCTGCACCTCCTTTTGCACACTTTTCCCTTTTTTCCCCTCCTTCTCTTTTTTAACTGTTGCTTTTACAGCTCTTGGGAGACCCAATTTTGTGGAAGTAACAAGGAAATAAATCTGCCGGAGCCGCTGCGGGCCGGCGGTGACGGCTGCGACCTCGCTCCTGACCCCCGCGGACCAACAAGGCTCCGCTCCCCCCCCCCCCCCCCCACCCACCCCCCCTTCGTCGTTAAACTTGACCCCGCGGGCCACTTCCATACGCGAGCGGTCGACCGGGTTCCCGGCTCAAAAAAACAAGGGAGGGATTATTAAACATGATCTGGAATCGGGCGACACCTTCGGGAGTCGCTGTCACTCACGTCGTCTTCAGTGGAAGAGTCTGATTACAGCTTTTCCCCCCCGGCCCGTTGTTGTCTGGGTGCCTCCACATCAGACACTTTCCCTTGTTCCAACACGCCAGGTCTCTTAAAGGAGTAGTTCACCCAAAAATGAAAAATCCTGTCATCATCCCCTCACCCTCATGCCAGTTGACTCCATAGCAGCCTTCTCCAAAACAACTGAAGTCAGTGGGGACCAGTTCTTCAGAGATCCAAAAAGACCTACAGTATATTTACACCATCATTTAGTGCAAATCTTAACTACAGCTGATTGATTTGCAACAAATAATGGTGTATAGGTCTTTCTATTCACAGTGTGATTGTTTCTGTTTTTGTTTTGGAACTCTAAAGAACAGGTCCCCATTGACTTCAGTTGTTTTGGAGAAGGCTGCTACCAAGTTTTATCCCTGTGTGTTATATGGACCAACACAGGAAGAAGCTTACAGCCTATCTGAATCCAACCCATTACTTCTCTTGACTTGATTAATCACTGCTCAACCTCAGAAAACAATTCACAACGGCAAACATTCATTTGACTAATGCAAACTCCCTAAAACAACCACATGTTCTGTTCAACATAGGTGGAAAGTAACAGTACATTAAGTACATTTACACAAGTACTGTACTTTTTCTGTACAATTTTGAGCTCGTGGCACTTTACTTGAGTATTTCCATTTTGTGAGACTTTCTACTTTCCCTCCAGCAGTTAGCCCGACAACATTAAAATACTTCTTACAGGTTAATGTTTCAATAATTTAACACTGAAAGAATGAGGACTTTTACTTTTGATACTTAAGCAGAGGTGGGATGTAACAAAGTAAAAAATACCTCACTACTGTACTTAAATAAGATTTTCATGTATCTGTACTTTACTCAAGTTTTTCTTTCACTACTTTTACTCACTACATTTCAAAAGAAAAATCTGTACTTTCTACTCACTGCATTTTCAAAACAGACTCGTTACTCTCGGGAAATCATCAACTGATTTTCTAAAAAAATATATATATATTTTCAACATCAGACGGCTTCCATCCCGGAAGCAGCTGATCAAGAGCCGGATGTGATTGGCTGCTTGTTCAGCAAAGCGACACCGGAAATTAGGGAAAGGGAGAGAGAGAGAGAAGCAACATGAAGAAGAGAGAAGCAACAAGAGAGAGAGAATTAACGTTTGTGAATTCAGCTGCTAGGGTTCAGGTTCATGATCTGAGCTGCAGACTCTTTCTCATCTGGGATTCAGAGGAACGCTCAACAGAAAACCAGCTTAGAACATTAGAAATGACTTTTTTAGAGAACGACTTTTACTTTTATACTGAAAGTAAATTTAAGTCCATGTACTTTTATACTTTGACCTGAGTAAAGGATTTGAAACGGTACTTCAACTTCTACCAGAGTATATTTTGAAATGAGTATCTGCACTTTTACTTGACTAGGGAATTTGTGTACTTCTACCATCTCATCACTTCTACGCTTTCACTGAAGTAAACTTTTGAATGCAGAACTTTTACTTTTAACGCAGCATTTTTCCATTACGGTCTTGCTACTTTTACTTAAGCAAAGGATTTGAGTACCGCTTTTCCACCGCTGCAGGTGGAAATAAACCGATAAAAAAAAAAAAAAAAACGATCTTGAAGCCAGCAGCAGCGGCTTTGTGATCTACCTGAAACGGCTCCACTGTTTCAGTCGATCCTGAAAAGATTCCTGGTGGAAGTCGCCCCTCTCCCACCCTGTCCACTCCCCTAGCCCTGGACCAACCCCCGCCCCCCCCCACCACCACCACCACCACCACCACCACCAAAAAGAGTTATGAATGGCACCTATCAGGGCCCAACTAAACCCTGCGATTAGGGGGAATTTGCCGAAGGGCCCTTTGTAGAGGAGAAAAATGTCTGCCGCTGCGAGGAATGTGGAAAATTCCTGGCAGGACAAGCAGCCTTTTGTTGGGAGGTTTTTGGGGGGTGCTCTGGAAGGAAAGAAAGGCGCAGACAAATTGGATCGGCTCCGTTTAGGAGCCTCCGCTGTTTGAAGTGAAATCAGTTCCCAGAGTTTCTCAAAAGGGGAAAAGGAAGAAAAGTGAAAAAAAAAAAAAAAAAAAGGGGGGGGGCAATGCAATATTTCAGCTTTTAGTTTCTTCCATTCAGATTTTGGAGGCTTGGTTGTTCAACTGTTGGGATTATTGTTGTTTTTTGCTTTATACAGCACACTGGGCCCTTTTGAGCAAGCTGGTAGACACAACTCAAACTGTGTTTCCTGTCCTGTTTATTAGATTTAGAAAAAAAAAAAAAAAAAAATTCATTGGATAAATAAATCAGTTTTTTTTGTTTTAATCTAAGCTAATTCAAGCGGAATTACTCATGTACAATGTGTGCAAAAAGCTGCGCGAAACTTTAGTGCCTCGCAAAAAACCGTTTGATGCAAATGCGTCCGCGGCTGTTCCAGAGCACGCATGCATGGCTGCTTTGAAATGAGAAGGAATCCATGCATGGCACTCAGCTCTGCCTCGTTCTAACAGAGCGTTGCAGATGTTATGGATTAACCTGTCTTGCCTGGAACAGCTCACTTCCTGCCTCATAATAGTAGCAGCAGAAATACTCTAATGACATAAATGTCCATATCTATTTTAGGAATTTGAAAGAGCTGCATTGTGAAAAAGGAAGAGAGAGAGAGAGAGAGAGAGAGAGAGAGAAAAAAAAAAGCCAAGCCATCAGATGCACACACAGCCAGGACGCCACAGGCCAGCTTTGTAGTTTCCTGTGTAAAACAAACAGTAAGCACTGCTGAGAGTTGCTCTCTTTGATTTTACTGTCTGCACTAGACGTCCTCTCCTACTCCAACTCTACTACAACGGCTTTATTTTTAGATGTTTGGAGATATTTTGGTAAGAGGAACTCTGCTTCTTTGTTTCTAATTTACCTGCAGAAGCCCAGACTGCATTTGTTTGCAGTGGTGGAAAGTAACTTAGTACATTTATTCAAGTACTGTACTTAAGTAAAATTTTGAGGTACTTGTACTTTACTTGAGTATTTCCATTTGATGCTACTTTATACTTCCACTCCACTACATTTCAGAGGGAAATATTGTACTTTTTACTCCACTACATTTATTTGACAGCTTTAGTTACTTTTCAGATGGAGATTTGACACAATGGATAATATAACAAGCTTTTAAAATACAACACATTGTTAAAGATGAAACCAGTGGTTTCCAACCTTTTTGGCTTTTGACGTCTTACAAAAAGCAGTGTGTAGTCGAGGTCACATTTCAGATGTCTATGAGTTGTTAACAGCTCCACCAAATAGTGATTTTTCCCTCTAAACCTCACATGGTTTCATTTCAATAAATGTTCAAATGATCCAATATTTCAGCAAAAATCAAAGATTAGAGAAAAAGTCCAAAAACTGAAAACAGATTTGTGTATCAGAACTTTGTTTTTTCTTCTTTCCTCTCCCATTAATCATCTCACGACCCCTCAGATTTATCCGGTGACCCTTTGGAGGGGCCCAACCCCTAGGTTGGGAACCACTGGACTAAACTAGCTAACTGTATATAAAGTAGTTCAAACTAGCTCCACCTCCAGCAGCTACAACAGTAACATGCTGCTTACACACTGATGCTTCAGTATTAATGATCTAATGATGTCATATATAATAAAATATCAGTCAGAGGGACCAAACCACTACTTTTACTTTAATACTTGAACTACATTTTGCTGCTAATACTTATGTACTTTTAATTAAGTAGGATTTTTCATGCAGGACTTTTACTTGTAATGGAGTATTTTTACATTGCTGTATTGGTACTTTTACTTAAGTAAAGGATCAGAGTACTTCTTCCACCACTGTTTGTTTGTTAGTGGTCTTTATTAGTCCGGTCCTGTTTTTAGACTAATATCAATTTCCACAAATTCATCATGGCATTTCACTGTGGCAAAATGACAGCGCACATGTGAATGTGTCTTCCACAGGTGAGTGTGAAATTGAAAAAAATCCTCAAACGGAATTCCAACGTATTTAGGAACACATATGGGGATTATAATAAAAACTACAAATGCATTTAATCATTTGTAGTTCTGAAGTTTTAATGTCTACTTGTTTCCAATTGTTTCCATTTAAAGAAACATGCAGCACATCACACTTCCCATCTCGTCTCATACTACAGGAAAGTTAATACAGTACTATTTAAACTGGTAATCCTGAAGTGGTAATCAGAGATCACCTGTCAATCAAACAGTGTGGGCGGGGCTTGGACATTCTGCTGATACAGTTTGAGTGTCTGTAGGTGGCGCTCTTTTCTTTGTCTGTTCATCCATGGTGTCTATCGCTGCTCACGCTGACTACCCAGTTCTTCTTCTATTTATCCCAAACTGGAAATGTAAAACGCATCACTTCCTGTGCGCCAGAGGATTTTTTCCACGAAGACCTACACACAACACCGGGTGTTTATTACAGCGAATGTAAAAGCTTTCATGAACCGGCCATAGGTTGAATCACTATTGTGTTATATCAATTGGTGATAGACAGTAGAAAAACAGACATGTATTTATATGAAAATGTTGCTGATTATTATTGTAAGGCAATGTATATTTTGACTATGGAGCAAGTTTCCCTTCCAGCACCTCCTAAGCGACATGTGTTGAAGAGAATGTTCTCCCCCCCCCCCCCCCTCCTCTGGCGGCTCTGAACTCCTCCACCGCTTTTTCTACATCCTCATCTCCGGAGTAAGCGAGCAGGCACCGCCGCCGTAGCTTGAAGGCTCTCGGAGCGAAATGATTAAAGCTCTTCCAGAGGCTGCGGCAGGGGAAAAAGGGGGGCGGAGGGGGGGGGGGGGGGGGGGAGTGGGGGCAGTGGGGGCGGGGACCACAGAGGTGACCTGTGGAAATCCGCTGTGGTCCCCAGAAAACCTCCCGCCCGGTCGTTTGCAGGAGTCCCCCCCCCACCGTCTGAACGGACGGCCCTGGTCGCAGGGGAGGGGAGCTGGGGGGAGGCTGGGGGGGAGGCTGGGGGGTTGAGAATGCAGGGAATGAGGCAAAGCTACCCCCCCCCCCCACCCCCCACCCCCTTTTCAGTCTGTCTCTCTTTCTCTCTCCCTCTCTTACAGATAGCACACAGCAGTGCATACTTTGCGAGGCTGGAACACAAAAAAAAAAATCCCCAAAAAGTCACTGCGACTTATGTTAGTCATTACAGCCTCAGTGTAAGAATTACTGATCTGAGACGTCTTGCCACAAGAACATATTTACATTCTTGAGTCACGCGCATAAGAATGCAATGTGTATTTTTAACAGCGAGAATTTTACGCGCTCCCCGGCTAAAGGAATGAGCCGCTTCTAAACGGTACCGGGCAGAACTAGAGGCCCCTTTTTGGAAAGTAAGCAACATTTTCACGTAAATACATAAATTGCGACGGCGATCGAGGCTTTAGCCGGTTCTTGAAAGCGTTTGCATTATGAACTCAAACTTCATCAACAGGAAATCCGAGGAAAAAGACGTCAGGTCAGAATGCCATCAGAAGGAAACAATAGAACGTGTCATATTTCAATGCCCATACTGCAACAAAAACTGGAACAGAACGTTGCACACATAAATAATTAATAATAATTGATTACATTTATATAGCGCTTTTCTAGGTAATCAAAGCGCTTCACATATGGGGGGGAGGGGGGGGGGACTCAACTCATCCACCACATACACAAACACACACACACAGATGCACTGTTGTTCCTGCAACACCAACATCTCCTACCTCACCATACAATTTACAGTTAACATTGGGCAATACAACATATATATTTTGTTAATATTTTGCTATTTTGTTGTATTTTGTATATATTTTGTTAATATTTTGCTTATATTGTAAACTTCTTTGCTTATCGTGTCGCCTAATGTACCAACCACACCACGTCACTTTCCTTGTATGTGCAAACATACATTGCATAATAAAGAATTCAGATTCTGATTCTGATTAAGGACTTCAACTCCGTATCAGTTTTTTTTATCATGACGATGAAACGTCATCGATAATCATATCTTCAAAAAAGCTGGTTACATCTACAGGATTTACTTTAAATCTTAAATCAACAGTTGGTGGCGATGATATCCCGGTGAGGAGGTAATTTGCCATTAAAGAAGAAGAAGAAGAAGAAGTCACAGTGCCCGCCCACACTGTTTGATTGACAGGTGATCTTTGGAACTGTCCAGCGCAGCGACACCAACAACCATGAGCGCTTGGCGGCAAAGAACGGAGGCAAAAGTCTCAAAAAAAAAAGGAGTGACTCACGGATCACCACTTTCAGTTCTGTTATGCACTGAGCTCGCATTCATCTTTCGTGTTTTTTTTTTTGTTTTTTTTTTTGCAAACGAGGCTTCACATGATACCAGACTGAGGCAGTGGCACTGATTCATCCACTGACTCACACTGGAGACGGACGCTGCCAGAGGATCTCTCTTGCCCAGGGAGAACCTCGGGAGGGGCCAAGTTCAATATTTTCTCTGCGAGGCATGCCGAGGCTATAAAAAGCTTTTTTTTTTTAAAACGTCTGACACCGAATTCCCATCACAATACACACCCCCCCCCCCCCCCCCCCCCCCCCCCGTTACACCCCTCTTCGCCTTACGAAAAACGGGGAGAACTTTTTCACACTCTGGCACCGTCCGACAGGGGGGGTGTTTCCAGGCCCTCCCTCCCCCCCCCCCCGCTACTTTTTCCAAAAAAAAAGCCGCTGGACGGACTCCCGATCGTGCTGCTCATCACCTCTGCCAGACTTTTTCCTCCTCCCCTCTCTCTCTCTCTCTCTCTCTCTCTGTTTCCCCCCCCCACCCTCCGCTCTCTGATTCCCTGCCTCCCTGGCACCTGCCTTCGGTGTCTGACCCGGAGCCAAGAGCAGCAAAGCCTTGTATGAGATGGGAGTACTTCCTCTCTCTCCCAACCCCCCCCCTCCTCCGCACTACATCAACCCACCCCTCCCACCCACCCACCACACCGACACACACACACACTCATGCCCCGGCACTTGTGCATCCTCGCCCATTCACTTAGTCATTTCCGCACATTTTAAGTGCGGGTTTTCGCGGGCGGGCGCGGGTGTTGGTTTCACAGTAGCCTCCATTTAACACCGGGCGAGGGGGCGGGGGGGGGGGGCGGGCTGAGGTTTTTTGTTTTTTTTTTGCGTGGGCGCAGAAAGGGGAGATGGGTATGAGAGTGTGTCCTGGGTGTGAGTCGGACTCGGATGTGGCCGCGGAGAGGCGAAAAAACACAAAGAGGCAGCTGTGTGGAAGGCAGCGGGACAGCTCAAGGGCAGCTGAGAGAGTTTGGCTTCCAAATCTGGTGGTGGGGGGGGGGGGGGAGAGTGAGAGGAGCCGGCTGACCGGTGGAAAAGGGAAGCAAAACCCGCAAACGCTGAATAATATTTCCCCCCCCCCCCCCCCCCCCCCCCTTCCGAGTCTGCTCCCGACACCGACTAATCATCTTTGTCTTTTGTAGTCTTATACTGCGGCGTTCTCCCTTTGCCAGAGTCCCTTCAATAGGATATACAGTTGTAAATAAATCTTTTTTTTTTTTTTTTTTGCCATTGTCACTATTTATTGCCATGACAACCCCCCCCCCCCCCCCGTAGGCAGGCCCGTCTCATAAGCGGGCCAAGTGGTGAGAAAGCCAAACGCTCCGACTGTAACGGGGCTGCGCACAAGGAAAAAGAGTTTCACTTGCCTGCAGAGGAATCAAACACATAAAAATCCAGTGGACACCGGCCAGTTGGCAGCATGAAAGGGGAACGTGGGAAGTGAAGTGATTAATGCGATCTATTGGAGACCAGAGATTCCCCCCCCCACCTACTCCACCCCCCCCCCCCCCCCCACTCCCTCCCGCTTCTACCAACAGGGGGGGGGGAGCTGGTCGGCTTGGCAGAGGCCCGCCTGTCCGTCTCACCACCTGCACAGAGGAGACAGAGGCCGCAGCCAAACGGTGCAGGAGGAGCGGGGCAGACATGCTGATGAGGGGGGGGGACTGACCCTGGATCTGGTCTGGTCAGGCTAACCTTGGCGGTTCCTGCCAGCTGTGTGGGCCGTGGGGGGGACTGGGGGGGGGGTGGAGGGGAAGCAGGGAGGATGTACAGGACTGTTATTAACGCGGATGGAAACCCCAGGCGGGAGCGACACTCCGCCGGCTGAATGAAAAGTGACTCAACGCCTTCCGATGCAGATGCACTACAGAC
>NW_027280822.1:0-23538 GCF_046629955.1 Centroberyx affinis
CAGAAAAAGAGAAAATGAACCAGAAGAGAAGTCGCTCACGTAGATATTTTTAAATGTGTGTGTGTGTGTTTGTCATCTCAGCCCGACAGCTAATCGGCACATGCTGAGAGCCCTGGCCCAGGCAGGGGGCGGAGCCTATGAATTCTTCGACACTAAAACCAAACACAACTGGGCGGAGAAGGTGAGACTGACTTCCTGTAGTCTGTTGTGGCGTCTCGCTTAGTCACAATTAGGGCTGAGTATCGCCACTGATTTCCCAAATCATTCCGATTCACAAGGTCCCGATTCGATTTCCGATTTGATTCGATTCGATTCAATATCGATTTGGTTAGGGATATTTCAGTTACAATACCAATTTTGCTTGGATATGAAAGAGATTCTCGGAGAGCTAATGCTGTAAATTGTACAAGGAACCCTCTAACCTGGTGCATTATTAAAAATATTATTGTTTACATTAAGAATTGACCCCAAAGCAGTTACATTAATGTACTTTTTATTTAACATGACCAACACACTACAGCACTACAGTCAACACAATATAGTGCTGAGTTTAAAGTCAGAATTCTGACTTTATTCTCAGAATTCTGACTTTAAACTCAGAACTCAAATACATTTTTCACATGTGGCCCTAATCCTCTTCCGTAGTATTCCGTATTAGTGTTAATGTGTGTATACTTAGGTCTTTGTCTGTATCTATGTATTTATTTATCCATGATACAGTATATCCTTGTATTGCTCCCTCTGTCCACCTCTTTGCCTGCAGGTGGCGTCCCAGGTGAAGCGCATGGCGTCCCCGGGCTGCAGCTCGGTGTCGGTGAAGTGGCAGCAGTTCAACCCGACGGCGCCCCCTCCTGTGCAGGCCCCCACCCAGCTGCACGCCCTGTTCAACGACTGCCACACCCTGGTGTACGGCTTCGTGCCGCACTGCACCCAGGTAGGAAAGAACTGCTGCTTCAGTTTGATTTACATTTTTTTCTTTCTTTCTTTTCTTTCTTCTTTTTTCATTTTAGATGCATTTGTGTTATTTCACAGTTTTGATGGCTTTACTATTATTCTAATATGTGGAAAATAGTAAAAATAAAGAAAAATGTGGTGTGTCCAAACTTTTGACTGGTAGTGTATTTGTTGCCCAAAGGAGCCATGTTGAGATTTTTGAGAAAGTGAAAAGTAAAAGTCATAAAACCTATTTAGAAAAATATTCAAGTAAAAGACCAAACCACCAAAAATCTACTTTTTGTGCATCATCACAAACTGTCCTTCAAATCATTACCTAATAATAATTTGGTGTGTGTGTGTGTGTGTGTGTGTGTGTAAAGACCATAATTGTGAATCTCAGCTCACTGTCTGTGTTGCTTCCCATATATTCAGGCCACTCTGCTTGGCGACCTGAGCGGTCAGGAGATCAAGACCATTGTGTCGACCAGCGAGCTGCAGAAGACCAGGGGCACAGTAAGACCACCCCCCCCACACACACACACACTGACACACACACACACTGTCTCACACACACACAAAGAATCAATCTCTCTATCAATCTGTCTCGAAGTGAAACCTTGCCTGACATATTGTCTTGCACAAAATACACACCTCATAACCAGTTACCTGTTAGTTAGTTATGTTGCATGATGATGGTGACTGTCATTATCTTCAGGATGATGATGATGATGATGATGTGTATGTACGTGTGTTCAGTTCCTTCACAAGCTCACAGCGAGGGCCATCATCAGGGATTACGAAGACGGAAGCCTGGACACCAATGAAGCTGAACATGAGGTGTGTGTGTGTGTGTGTGTGTGTGTGTGTGTTTATTTTTTTTGTTTATTTAAAGGATCCCCATTAGCTGATGCCATGGCAGCAAATCTTCCTGGACACACTTACACATACTGTACAGAACACATTACATGATAAACATTAAATTACACGAATATACACTAAATAACATCAATATACATTAATATAAAAAAAAAATGCAAGCTTACATTGATATGAAATTTAAAAAAACCCCATTCATATACAATTCAAAGCCAGTCAACACTGAACGTACATTTAGGTAGAATACTAATTAAAAATCAATATATAGATAATATTTAAAAGGAATGAGAATTATACAACCCATATGAAGTGGAACACGAATGTTGAAAACTGGTACAGAGTTATACCTCCTACTATTCAGTCTGTCATCTGCATGCCAATAAATGCCTCTGCATGTGTGTCTAACCTGAAAGTGTCCCTCCACAGTTTATATTTCTGGTCGGAGCTTGATATGTTAACGTGTTCTTCGCTTTTCCAGGGGAAGAAGGCGGAGCTGAAGTCCTCCATCATCGAGCTGAGCAAAGAGTTCTCCCTCCTGTCCCAGTTCACCAGCTTTGTGGCCATCGAGGAGCGGGTGTGTGACGCACACATGCAGTTTTCAGCACGTCCTCCTTCACATTATTACATTGCTTGCGCGGCACAACCAGCGTCTTCTGCTGTTCGGGCGTACGTGCCTTGCTCAAGGGTTATTTAAGTGGAGTGGAGAGCGTTTTCACTTTACCCACCTGGATTTGTCTAAAGGCTAATTTATGCTCCCTTTACGTACGGAAATAAATACGTCGGTTTCAAACAATGTAACCGTCACTGCCCACATACTTCCATGCGTCCTTTACATTGGCATGGATGTTAAACAATGCATCCACTAGAGGGCAGTAGAGAGTCAAACGTTTCTGTCTACTAAATCTGCAAAGTAACTAGTAACTAAAGCTGTCAAATAAATGTAGTGGAGTAAAAAGTACAATATTTCCTTCTGAAATGTAGTGGAGTAGAAGTATAAAGTAGCATGAAATGGAAATACTCAAGTAAACTACAAGTACCTCTAAATTGTACTTAAGTACAGTATTTGAGTAAATGCACTTAGTTACATTCCACCGCTGTACGTATTTAACTTTAAGCATAATTGAGCCTTAACAGGTCTGGAATTCAAACCAGCCACCTTACAGTCACAAGCCCATTTCTCGAGCCTCTAGGCGACCACCGCCACATTTGTCATAATCTTAAAGCTGCAATAAGTAAAATTTTCGGACCACTAGAGGGCGACAGAAACTCACCGCAAAGCCACTGGCCCACTGCACTACGGAGGCCAAGCCAAGGACAAACATTTCAAAACACCGTGCATAAAGGCTAATAGCTAAGCTAACCGTGCCTGCAGAGAAGTCTCGCCAGTTAACCGTCTTGCTTTAACAGATCTTTCTCCTGCTGAAGTTACATGTCCCACGATGACAAGTGAAGAGACAGGTAGCAAGCGTACTAGTTCAACAAGTTTTACTCGCTCGCATCATCGATTCCACCATTATGCAAACATTTCCAGGAATGGGAGGGCGAGAGCGCCGCTTTTAAACAGCGAAGGAGGAGACAAGCTAGTAGATTGTAAAGATTGTAAGGCTACGGGAGGGAGTGGGAGGAGCTTCGTTCCGGACCAGAATTTGACAACAAGCTTTAGAAAAGAGATGTAAACAGCAACACAGCTAGAGGGCTTAAAGTACCGTAATGGGTTTTGCTTAATTGGCAGCAGTCATTTTGTCAGATAGGCTACATTTTTTTTTTGTTTTGTCATATATCATCTTTTGTTGCTCCAACTTTACACCAAACTTCTCTCCCATTTTGTAGGACTCAGAACAGAAAGAGGAGGGTTTCACAGACATTCCCAAGTTAATCGCAGAAGAAGATGTGGACTTCCTCCCCTACATCAGCTGGATTTCTCCTCTGGATAAAAGAGAGGAAGAAGTAGAAGAAGAAGAGCTTTTTGCTGATTTTAAAAGTTATGATAATTGTTACATGGGTGAAATGGAGGTCAATGACAGTTGCAGTTCTGAGGGCTCAAGTGAGGAAGATAGAAGAATGGAGTTAGAAGAGGTAACTTTTTTGCCATTTTTTCTGCCTCCTTTTTCTTTCTGCTGTAGGAAAAACATCACTCCCACAGGTTTACTAACATTCCTAGCCACTTCTTCACCCTCTCAAACCTCTCGACCTCTATGACTTTACTATTATTCTAATATGTGGAAAAATGTGGTGTGTCCAAACTTTTGACTGGTAGTGTATTTGTTGCCCAAAGGAGCCGTGTTGAGAAGATTTTTGAGAAAGCGATAGAGAATAGCAAATCAGGCATTTATTTACATGAACATTTGAAGATTATTTAAAATCTTTGTAAAAGTCATAAAACCTCTTTAGAAAAATATTCAAGTAAAAGACCAAACCACCAAAAATCTACTTTTTGTGCATCATCACAAACTGTCCTTCAAATCATTACCTAATTACCTATTTTGTTGTGTCACAAATAATTTGGTGTGTGTGTGTGTGTGTGTAAAGACCATAATTGTGAATCTCAGCTCACTGTCTGTGTTGCTTCCCATATATTCAGGCCACTCTGCTTGGCGACCTGAGCGGTCAGGAGATCAAGACCATGGTGTCGACCAGCGAGCTGCAGAAGACCAGGGGCACAGTAAGACCACCCCCCCCACACACACACACACACACTGACACACACACACACTGTCTCACACACACACAAAGAATCAATCTCTCTATCAATCTGTCTCGAAGTGAAACCTTGCCTGACATATTGTCTTGCACAAAATACACACCTCATAACCAGTTACCTGTTAGTTATGTTGCATGATGATGGTGACTGTCATTATCTTCAGGGTGATGATGATGATGATGATGTGTATGTACGTGTGTTCAGTTCCTTCACAAGCTCACAGCGAGGGCCATCATCAGGGATTACGAAGACGGAAGCCTGGACACCAATGAAGCTGAACATGAGGTGTGTGTGTGTGTGTGTGTGTTTATTTTTTTTGTTTATTTAAAGGATCCCCATTAGCTGATGCCATGGCAATCAGCTAATCTTCCTGGAGTCCACACTTGACATACTGTACAGAACACATTACATGATAAACATTAAATTACATGAATATACACTAAATAACATCAATATACACTAATATAAAAAAAAATGCAAGCTTACAGTGATATGAAATAAAAAAAAAAAAACATTCATATACAATTCAAAGCCAGTCAGGAGGAGACAAGCTAGTAGATTGTAAAGATTGTAAGGCTACGGGAGGGAGTGGGAGGAGCTTCGTTCCGGATGGAAGAGGTAACTTTTTTGCCATTTTTTCTGCCTCCTTTTTCTTTCTGCTGTAGGAAAAACATCACTCCCACAGGTTTACTAACATTCCTAGCCACTTCTTTACCCTCTCAAACCTCTCGACCTGTTTTTCAGCATGGATTTCGGGAGCAAGGGCTTCGCGGGCCTCGTTTACGGGCGGGAGGTGATGTCTTACCCGGCAGCTGTGTGAAACCCTGCTCCGTACTCTTCCGGCCTTACATGAAGCCCGTTAGTCCCTTCTCACAATTCACAGATTGCACATGAATGTTTTGGGTTTTATCTTGTATGTCTTCATGTCTTACTCCTTGTATGTTTTCTCCTTGTATGTTTTTTTCTGTCTCTCTCTCTCTCTCTCTCTCTCTCTCTGTCCATTTGTAGTGTTCTGCCTCTGCTGCTGTTTGTTCAGAATCATCTCTGAAAAAAGACACGGAATTTTGTCTGACGGAGTCAGCAGTTGATTGGGAAGATGGGGCTGTACCGAGACAGCAACGCATCGCGTCCTTCGTACAGATGTACGCACCTCCGCAGTGTCTATCTGTAGATCTGCAAGACAGCGTTTCCTCTTTAGCCACATGTCCAACCAGCCCTCTCTTTTCCCCTCCATGCCCTCTGCCTCCCCCTCCCCCTCTTCTCCTCTCCAACTCTCTTCGTCCTCCTTCACCTCCTCCTGTGGTTGCCCATGAAGATCTCCTTCATGGCTTGACAAAAAGGGCACTATGTAAGTCTCCAGCCAGACGCTCAATGAAGGCACGCAAGAGTACAGCAGACATGACCCCACCTGCTCTCTCATCAGAGTTGTTCTCGTCAGTCACCAAAACTCCGTCACCAATACCGCTCAGTTGTGCAACCACAGAATTTAGAACATATGGTCATGCTTGGGGCACAGACTTCTGGGAGGATTTTGACTCTAAGGACTGCATCTCTGCACAGTCTGCAGCTGGTCTAGCTGAAGATGTGTATGATGAAGCTGAAGTGATTGACTCCTGTCTCATAAGTGACATCTCTGATGCAGCCTCTCTGACCGGACTTCACACAGCTGAAGTCAAGAGCTCACCTTTTGGCATGAGCAAACTCAGTCACCTCAGTCAACTCTCATATCAGGGAGCGCCAAACGTTGGTTTCAGTGCATTCCAACCAAAAGTGAAAAAAATGGGATCAGCATCCCCCGGCTCTTTTTCCAGGGGTTTATTTGGTATGTCATCTCAGAGTGGTTCGACTTGTCCAACAAGAACCATCCGTAAAGCCTATATGGGCGAACATCAACCTCCTGTCTTCAGTTTTGGCTCAAAATCTTCCGGCCCCATGGTGGTGGCCCCGGGGAGTTCCCCAGGAAAAGAAAAGGAGCTCTCTGGGGTCCCCTTTGAGCAAGGTTTTTCTTTCGGGGCAAGATCAGTGTTCGTGGGCAGCACCCTAGGTGGAGTTCGACCTCATGCTATGGAAATGAAGGCTGCACTCGCCAAAGCAAAGGTTGCCAGGGAGACATTCCAGATCCTCAGCCATCACCGTTCTGCACTGCCAACAGAAACTGAGAGGTTCACTCTGTCACAACCTTTAAGGGCAAGTTTAGGGTGAGTCTCAAAACATTTCAAAGGTTAAAAGTGTAATTGAAGAACTTTCTTTACCCATTATTACAAAATGATTACATTTTTAAAAGAGGCTAGGTAAGTGATGTCTTTGGTTGACAAAGTCAAAACAGACCAGATCTTCCATATTTCTATATTTTAAATACTGGCTGATGAACGTCAGGTAATATTTTCTGGGTATCCATTTAGGTTGTGTTTGCAATATCCAATAATTGTTGTTTTGTCATAGTCATTATTCTTTCACATTGTCTTGTTTCAGCGCCCCGCTAACGGCTCCTGAAGACGTGAAGCTGAAGTGGATGAAGATCTTCTTCATGCAACATCCAGTACGTGATGCAAATCTTTTTTACTGAGTCCACCTCGGTGTTTCCGCTGGACAGACGGTTTGAGACACAGAATATTTTGTCCGTTTTTGATACGGCCTTGAAAGTGCTTCAGTCTTTTCAATAAAACACTTCACTTCATTTCTTGACTTGACAAGAGTAAAAGAAATGAGGCCTCTGTGATGTCTAATTTCGACCAATGCCATGTATCACCCCAAAACATGCCAATTTTGAATCCTTGCATTTTACCAAACAATACCTTGAAAGTCATTGAATTAAATGTCCCAGTGAGTGTGGGAACCCTGGTGTCATTAAGTAATCTATGACTTTTATCAACCTCTTATCAGCGACCATTAGGAATTGCAACAACATCAACAGGCCTCTGGCAAAGCTTGCAGTGGTCTGTAATAGACAATAAAATCAGATTTTCACAATAGAGGGGAGTACGATAACTAATTAGAGCAGAGATCCAACAGAAAGCGAGGTAATATATCTAGTCGAAGTGCTGTAATAATAATCCTGCTTTGTCATTTGCTTTTTTGGCTTGAAAACAACACTTTTTAGCTTTTCCATATACTCTATTAGAATAGCCATGCTTTGTTCATACCTGCAATCCTCAGTTTTATTTCACAGTTAAGTCTGCATTGAAATAAAGCAAGCTGCATGAGTATTTGATCAGTGAGACTTTGTTTGATGTTTGATGGTGCCATGCTCTTATTACTTTGGATATGAAACGACAGAGTGTGACACTTGTCTGTGTGTTGCAGGAGGGCTACTGGGAGTGTACTGCTGAGCTGGGCGAATTCATAAAAGTCGATGTAGATTCCTTTGCCAACGTGTTCCTGAAAAACAAGGGCATCTGCTCTCTAGGTACAGTACAGACTGTGTGTGTGTGTGTGTGTGTGTGTGTGTGTGCGCGCGTGTACTTCTATCCTTGTGAGAACCAGTTTGAGTTTTAGACGTTCAGAGTGACAATATTTTTTGTGAATTTAGGTATTTTTGACGGCTCCTAACCTTTTTCAGGGCCTAGTTAAGGATTCAGTTTTTTTTTTTGGGTTAAGATTAGAGTTGGGATTAGGTTAAGGCTGGAGTTAAGGTTAGTTTAGGAGTTGGGTTTAGGGTTAAAGTTAGGGTTAAGGATTAGAGAATGGAAGGTCCTCATAAGGATACATGAACAAGGATGTGTGTGGTCCTGTAGCTCAGTGAGTTGAGCATGGCTCTAACACTGTCAGGGGGTTTGATTCCCACTGAAGCCAGCAATGCTAAAAATATATACGCTCATTAAGGCTGTTGGAACGAATTTCAGGATTTGAATTTCAGTTGATGTCAAAAAAATCCTAACAAATTTGAATGCCAATTTTTGCGTCAAAAACATTTTTTCCCATGCACAGCTGATTGAACTAAACACATTACTGGCTCCCCATGCCTCTGCTCCATAGACCCCCATTCTCTACCGCTCTCTTGATCTCTTCTACTGGTCTGCTAGTTTGTTCTCCTCCAAACAATATTTGGAAGATATGTGGATTCCCCCCAGTGAAAGACAAGATTCAGCAGAACACCAACTCCAAATCTTTCAAGATACTGAATAAGGGAAAAACTGCTCACTGCAAATAAACTCAGAATAGAATCTCTATCTGTTTAGTACACCTTGGCTGTTCATTGCGCCCTGCTTTCATGTGTCAATGTTATGTAAATTTGATCATTAATATTCAAATTTAAGTCGAATTTGGCTGATTTTGGTAGGTGCTCTAAGGTGCTTTGGATAAATGCATCCACCAAATGACATGTGTTATATGTGTGTGTATACATGTTTGTACTTGTATGTGTGTGTGTGTGCGCGTGTGTCTAGGTGTGAGGGCCCATGCAGACATCCTGAGGCTGGTTGCCACTGTGCTGGTTCTGCAGCTGATGAGGGTGGAGAAGCTGGAGGAAGGCAAGCTGCTGCGCACTCTGTTCTGCCTGGACGACTCTCCTCAGCCCAGGTCTGACTCCAAAACACCCAAGTGTGTGTGTGTGTGTGCGTTCTTGTATTTTTACAGTAAACCATGTCTAGACCAAATGTCCTCACAAGGATAGAAAGAAAGATGGGGAAAATTGAGGACATTTTGCCAGTCCAGAAAAAAAAAGTGTGGGAAAAACACTGCCTTCAAGTATTTGATCAGTTAAATTCCAAATTGCAGTATGATGTTCTTGGGAAAAGAAAAAGTTTATCAAAAGTTCATCATTTCCCAATTAAGCTTTTTCCTTCACATATGAAATCTGATCTGTGTCAACAGAAAAAAGCTGCATGAAGTCTGATCTGGGCCACATAGATATGTGCTACAAAATAAGTTCAATCAGGACAGACTCAAATGAAAACTTTATTCAGAAGCAAAACATGTCGGAAACTTTGGCATAAGCTCCAAGGTGAAACTCCTCCCACTGATGAAGTTAGGAATAAATCCGTGGATGGATGTCGGAATTAGGAAGCCTGATTAAATTTATGTATAGACTAGGGATGGTACTCGAATACTCGATTTGGACATCAGCATTCGTTCAGCGGTTCAACATATAGTTTGCTTTGTAAAAAAAAACATGTGTATGTGCCGTGGCTAGGCCAACTCAATGGTTAAAATAAATATTAACGTAAAAAGGATTAAAATGCCGACAACGCCACCTAGGAATTGGAAGGAGCCTAGGACTCCATTAAAAAGGCTACACAGGTTCTTTTAAAATCAGGGGTGAGCAGAGTTAAAACCACAACGCAGAGGTAACTAATTAAAAGGGTTTATTATGATAAAACAAATGTAAAAAGATAAAAAATGTTTAAGAAATCCTAAAATCTAAAAATAAAAAGCACACGGACACGGGCTACTGCGCTTCGGGCTACCAGGGTGGCTCGTCTGCTGGACTGGTGGCTCGTCTTCTGAGCTGCGGGTTCAGCGGGGGACGCCTTCAGTTCTTTGTGGTCCTCCCTGTTTTAAATCACTGCCGTTCCTCATTTCACCAGCGCTCCACACCTGTTGCCAATTTGCTGATTACTTCCTGGGTGGGTCTGTGCCTGTGTGCTTCAGGGCAGTTGGGAAAACACACCACAACCAATAGCATGCAAAACCATAAAAACACACCAAGCCAATAAAACACAAAAAACCACTGCAAACACAAAACACACAATCCAAAACACACACAAAATTAATTCAAACATGCATAAAAACCCATAGCACTGACCCTGTCACATATATAATAAATATAAACGTAAATTGACGCTGTTCTATATTAAAAGTTTACATTTTTTGGACGGGACTGCTAGCAAAAATAATACATCTGCACACGCACCGTTACAGGATCTAACGTTAGAGCCTGTAACGTGCCTGTTTTAACTTGAACATGTATTCACGGCTCACGTTTCCCGATAGCCGTGTCTAGAGAGTTTATTTTTGCTGTTGCGCAAAATTCCATAATTTAAATATTGTTAACTTTTTAATATATTTTTCATATTTATGTTAACTTTGAATTTATGGTTTAATAGGCTAATTGAAGCCTAGTTGTTCAATAAATGAATTTCAAATTGCACTTGTTTTCCGGTGTTGGCCAATTTACATACAGTAAATGTGAAAGCATTAGATAGTAATAGATATTCTTACAGGCCTATAGCCTACGAAATTAACTGTTTAGCGTTACGGCCGAAATACATGGGACACGGACGCGGCACGACACGTCTGCCGCAGAATGCCCGCAACAGAGCGCGTCTATTATAATCAACTGAAGCATCTCTATTTTTGCACGTCTGGTCTATTTTTTCCCCTCTACGCGCGGCTACGCGGCCCTCAAACAGGTAAAAACTCCATAGAACTGTGTAAAAGACGAGTACAATCTGTTTAAAAATGATTAAAATAAATACCTCATTGTACCAGAGGCAATGTGACGCAGCAGAGCAACCTTGTGGGTGTTTTTACATTGCACATTAAAATAAATCAATCAAATCAATGTGTATCCATGATCCTGTAGTTAAAACGATCTAGTTAATTAATTCAGTACCAGTTAATATCGCCTACACTTCCAAAACCTGAATAACCAACTGCATTATCACTTGGCAAAACTAAAAAAACAGTGAATCCGATCATCTATGTGGCACGCAACCACACGCTACAAAGACGGAGTCTGTGTAGCAGGTAAAAAAACCCGCTCCACCCCGCCTACGTGACGCGTCGCATCCGTGTCCCATGTATTTCGGCCGTTAGCCAAACTTTGGTTCCGCTTGTGTGTTTCCAGTCGGACATGGACCCTACTCTATTTTCGCTTGGGTGTTAATTTCAGACCATATTCTTACATTAGTTTTTTTTTTTGCGAGTACTCACAGTCTAAGGCATGCAACCTTCATACAACTTGAATGCTCAAATCTGAATTTGTCAACAGTTCTGAATTTAGCAGTTGCTACCCAGTATGAATGAGGCGGTGAATCTTTTGGTTTGTATATCTGGATGCTGGTAAACGACAGCCTTTTTCTTTCCAGGTCTGAGCGGTGGGAGGCGGTGAAGAGGGCGGTGGACTGGGTGTGCTGGGCCGACCGGCAGTACCCGTGCGTCTACAGCCGGCTGGAGTTCGGCTGGAGCTGGGAATCGTCCACCCGCCAGCTCCTGGGGTACGAACACCTCCCCGCCCGCTCGCCGCTCAGCAGCCTGGCGACCGGGACGCCTCTGCCGGTCCACTGACCAGGCTGACATTACTCCAGGGAGGATGAGGAGAAGATGGTGTTTAAGAAAGTGATCAACATCATCACCTTTGTTTGCCTTTTTTGAGGGGATGAGTTGGGGCACTCACACACACACAAACAAGTTTTTAGGATGATAAGTTAAGGCACACACATTTATCTTTTTTTCCAGGATTACGCTTTTGTACACATACACATATACAACTGCCTTTCAGCACTTTTGATTAGCTTTTTTGGGGGGATACGTTTAGGATACGTTTGGGGTTACACACAAAAAAGTATAGGGAGTAAGTATGGGAACTCAGTTTTTAGGTGATAATTTAGAAAGCACACACATATTGTTAGTCAAATCAATTGGTCACTGCCAGCTGCAGTTATTTAATCAAGAGAACTGCTGAAGCCTCCTGATAGTGCTGTTAGCTTTGCATGTTTTAGCACTGAGCGCTAGATGTTTCAAATATTTCAACTTAAAGCTAAAAGAGCACAGCATTTCAAACAGGTGTTCAGTACTGTAGTGACAGCAAGAGTGAAGATCAGCACTCACACCAATATCTGTTGAGTGCTGCAAGTTAAAAACGGTACGCTCAGTGGATACAGGGTATATATAGGTCTTCTTTATCATATCATTTTTAGCCTTTGCATTGTTATTATAATCTATCCTGTTTGTTGTGATTTTAAGCAAGCGAGTATCAGTGCTGCCAACTTGGCGACTTTGTTGCTAGATTTAGCGACTTTTCAGGCCCCCTGGCGACTTTATTTCTCAAAAGTGACTAGCAACAAATCTGCCGACTCTTTCTTACCATGACAATGTTAATGTGTTGAAAGCCAAAGCATTAGGCAATAAATTGGTACGGCTGATGCTGGTTTGCTCTACTAGCTTGTCTAATCCAATGAGGTCTGGTGATCACAGCGCTCACACAGCGTAGTCCCCCTCCTTCTGATGAGAGTGGGGACTGTAGGTTATATATTGATATGCAAATTAGCATATGACGTCATCTGGTGACTTCTAGCGACTTTCTGAACAGCCAATAGCTACTTTCCTTGGAAAGGAGTTGGCAACAGTAGCGAGTATAAAGGCTTTATAGGTGCATCACAAATCTGCTAGCAACCACGACTGGTGCCATCATGAAGATCCATTGGGGAATTGGCTCTACACAAATGATGTCTAAATATCTAACAAATACAAAAAGAGATATCATATTTCCTCTAATATTGGCCCGGGCCTTTATTTACCTCAACTGCAGAGGGTACCAGGCCTTTATTGGAAGCAGGCTTATATTAGAGACAGGCCTTTATTTCAAATTCCCTCTGTTTGGTATATTTGCTCATATTTTAGTATGAAGCCTCCTTGTTTTATGATCTGCTTCTGTTGGGGTTCGTTAGGTAGCCGTTTTTTTGGTACTGCAATGCATTACCGATAATTACGGTAATCGACGACGGCATGCTCCAGAGACTTCCGCTGGCCGAGCCATCTTGTGACATACTGCCATCTAGTGGCACTATATAACAGGCACCAGGAGTTTACTGGTATCCACTGTTATTTTTTCCCGGCTTTTAATTGACTACTGGTCAATTCAGTAAAAATTGAGTAGTCTGATAAGGTAGATTTGATTCCAAATGTAGGTTACTGTGACACAGTAAACTGTCTTGTCTTTAGCTAGTCGCTACTCCAAATCAGCTAGCCAGCTAATTAGCCAGGCTAATTTCGCAGAGCAACTGATGTTAAAGTCAAAACGCGACTACTAGCCACTACTAACACTAGCTTCTACTAGATACGTTAGCTAGTGTGCAAATCAGATGTGTTTACAAGACAGTTCTAGTTAACCAGGGCTAACCAGATACAACAGTTAGCTAGTTCACAAGCTGACACAAAAACAAAAAATGGATCAGCTGCATCTGTGGCAAAATGATCAGTTCCCAGTTTAAAACGGCACTGAAATTAACCTGTTCTGTTGAGGTGGACAAGTTATATCCTGTTTAGAAACCCAATCAGCTGTTTTAGCTGTTGCCCAAAAACCGAGGACCTCCAATATGGCCGCCACAGGGTGTGTTAACGTCACCTGAAAACCCTCTAATATAGCTCAGTAGGCCTATACAGTATATCGATCAGCAGAGGGGTTTCGGGGTACAGTGGGCTTGGGTAACATGCAGTGCGCTGTGATATCGTTGGTTCATGAAGTTCCTGAAAATTATTTTTTAATTAAAATCCACTTTCTGTTTTAATGATCAGTGATGGTACACTTCAGAAGCCTTTTACTATTCAACATTTTACTTTGGTGATTAGTAGTATTGTTAACAAAATATGTTGTATTCAATTTGTGGAAGATGTCATAAATGTATTGAATTATCTTGCATGTAAACCAAAAATAATAAAAAACATGAATTATTGTGAATGCAATTCACTGTGCTGGACAGATTTGCATTGGTGTCAGGCTTTAAGCTTTGTGTAGCCTAATGTGTCAGTTCTCATTTCCTTCTTTGTAACCATGATATGGCTCTCCTCTCAGTTCCCACAGAAAATGCCATACTCTCTTAATCAGGCTCTGATCGAATACTAGGAAGATTTAGCATTTATTTTTGTTTAATAATTTTACAAGAATTTAAAGCTTGGTAACTCTTTATTTTCCGGGTCCGCAGTTTCTTAAGAATTTCCTACAAAGGAACTGTTAATTTGTTAGAAAGTTTCCTGGACAGAACCATGAAATGATGTACAAATTACAGGTAAAGTAGAGAAAGAGTTCAATGGTAGTTGGTTGGTACTAAAAGGATGAAAGATAATGACGATGTGACTAGTCAGTGAGTTGTACTGCTTATGTTCTGTAAATAACGTTTTTTCTTCCCCAGGCAAGATTTAGTTTCCCCAACTCCCGATGTTGCCCCCCCCCCCCCCCCCCACTTGTCACACCAAATTTGCACCCATGGTTGTATGTAAACCAAAAATAATAGTGTGACACATTAAGCTTTGTGTTGCCTAATGTGTCAGTTCTCATTTCCTTCTTTGTAACCAAGGTGGCTAATATTAGATATGGCTCTCAGTTCCCACAGAAAAACATACAGTTCACTCTTAATCAGGTTGATTTCATCTGCCAAAAGAGATCTTTCAGGGATCAATAAAGTGTCTCTGCATTCAACACAATCCACTGAATAAGTGGATTTTTCACAAGACTCACAAACTATGAAAGTATGTGTGCACAATTTACCATGAAAAGCATTTTGAATAAATGACCCACCATTAACAAGCAGTGAACACTGCTGTTCTCTATACTTATTTACACTATAAGATTTGTTTTACAGTGACAGCGACAGTGACAGAGAAGTTTTTGGATGGTCACAGCATCAGCACCTGTGAAAACCTACTTTCTGAAAGGCTACAAGTCAGAGGAAGTGGTGGAAACCCACAAGAGTTTCAACATTTGATAGCAGACTATAATATTTAATGTTGGACAGCAGAGGTTACAGTTGACAAACAGTTGGGACGCTCATGAAAAATGGAGGAAATCTACATCAATGTTGAACCTGCCAAGTCCAGAGACTCAAGAACTTCAACAAAACAGACAGGTAAAGATGGGCAGACTGACAGACTGAGCGTGTGGATATATAATGTCATGTATTATTACTGTTCTCTTACTTATTATACTCCCTGGTCTTTTCTGTGCTCAGGTCCCAGCAGCTCAGGCAGGAGTTCCCATGGAGCGGCTTTACTCGGTCTGGGGCTGCTGAGTGTTTTCCTACTGGCTGTGCTCATCGGCCTTGGAGTCCACTGTGAGTCTGGTTCACATTCAGAGTTCAGGTCAGACTGAACAGAGGATTTTGATGACCGTTAGTCAATTATGAAATATAAACAAGGTGTTACCTAGATGTGTTTTTCATTTTTTGTTTTGACTTTTTATGGCAAATGGTTATATTTTGGATTACCTTATGCATTTCCCTGGGTCTTGTCCCAACCCAGCAAGCATTTGATGGACAGCAATGTGCAGGGTGTGGCCGAGTTCAACCTCAACCATAACGAACAAAACATTTTTAAAATATGATATTATGGCACAGTAAAAATTAATTTATTAAAACAGCTTTGGAAACTGTGGGTAGTAGCTATGGATGATATGTTTCAACTTTTCAACTTTTTAAAAGTTTGCCACTGTATTTACATGGTTTTCAGCGCTGGCACACACCATCGTATCTGCTTCTGTTCAATATCAAACTGTTTGCTGGGAAAAGACAAGACTCTTATTTTTCAGCAGGAGCATTATTAAGATTATTATCAAGAATGATTGGATTTGCTATGCGTTTTCACTGTTTCACAGCTGAATTGGTTGAATTCCAGTGATGCTCCATGTTGCTGCATTGATAACATAGGAGGACAGATACTGTAATCCACCTCTGCAGTGTCACATGAGACAGATGATACACTTAGTTTGACCACAGACTTGTTAATACTGTAACTGCTGCTGTATGTTGTAAATGCATTAGTTATTAGACCAAATCAATGTTTCAGTATGTCTCTTGATCTATTTCAGACCAGGATGTGGTGCGTGGTTTTGCTGTAGATCTCTCCGTTATCCAAGCCAACCTGACTGAGGAGAGACTGGTTCTCCAGGCCAGTAATGATAAGCTCTCCTCCCTGGCTGAGGAGAGAGACCTGCTGAACACCAGCCTCACTGCAATGACTAAAGAGCGAGACAGGCTTCAGAGTTTGTCCAGAAAGAGTGAGTACTTGCATGTGTGGATGCTGCACCGCTGTGTTGCTCAACCTGCAGGTCAGGACCCACCACAGGGTCATGTAGGAAAAAACATTGATGTGGAAATCCATACTCTCAGTTTTGCAAACTATGTACAGTCAAACGATTTGTGTACTCAAAGTAAATTTACCGGCAACCTTCCACTATTAATGTATTTAGCCTTAAACTTACCCGTCCATAAGGCACTCTTTCATCAAGAAATTCCAATAATAAAATCTTTTTAGCATCTATTTTACAGTTAGAGTTTCAGTCAGCATTTAATGTTATAATAATTATTTATTAATATAAATAAGAATTTTAAAGCTTGAATCCAGGACTTTTTTCCAGTAATAAATAGTTATTTTATCCATCTGAACCATGGAGTCAGGTTACACAATACCAACCATGGTTGGAGATGCTCTTCATAGACCGCTCTTGAAATGTTTGAGCAGGTAGAATGAAAGTCTGTTAACTATCTAACGTTAGCCAACAGAAATCATAATTTGGTATCAAGGCTCTCTCTATCCTGTAAGTTTACACCTGCAAAAAAAGGGGGTCTTCAGGGCGGATTTGAGGGTCGGTCATTCACTGAAAAGGTTGAGAAATGCTGCTGTACAGTACATGTGTGTTTTTGAACAGCAAAACTTTACCAATAGACAGACTTGATTCTCGTCTGATCTTTTATGTTTCATATCTCACAGAGAAAACGTGTCCTGCAGGATGGAGGATGTTTAGTTGTGTGTGTTATCTCCTCTCTACTGAGACTAAGACCTGGGAAAAGAGCAGACAGGACTGCAGAGACAGAGGAGCAGATCTGGTGGTCATAGACAGTGCTGAAGAACAGGTACAGTGTGTTGTAACGTGCTTGGTCGTGTCGTAGCTTACATTAGCTTTAGGTTGCTCAAAGATAGCATGACAGAGCCAGACGACGTCAGTATTGGGATTTCACACATGTACCACTTTATTCACCTATACTTGTCAACCATACAATGCCTGGTCTCTACGGCACTATAATCTCTCAACATACATGTAGATTGATATAGTTTAACACGTACCAAATCGTTACTGAAGACACAAGCTACTCATCGGGAGACAGACTGGGAGTAGTACTCAACCTGTTGCTGTAACTCAGTCTCAGTAAAAACAAGGAGCGCCACCCAGTGACTTAATCTGTTACTGCAACCAAACGATGTTCCAAAAGCATAGTAGGCATATTTGCGACTGTTACAGTGTGTGTGTGTGTGTGTGTGTGTGTGTGTGTGTGTGTGTGCATCTGGGAATCTATGAGTGCAGGGATGTGTTTGCACCAGTCTGCGTGCTTTCAAGTGGGCACTAACTTTCACACCCTCTTAAATACCCCATGTACACCACTATTTATTCCCCCCAGCTTTATAGAAAAAACAACATAATCCATTTTTTCCATTTGTCAAAAATCTACAGTTAGAAAAAGACATCTTCTGGAATATTATATGGCCTTGAGAAAAAGAGCTAAAATATAAATTTGCATGGAGCACGAATCATCTTAAGTTTAGTATTTTTTGGATGGACCAATGAAGGTCAACTCATGTTAAAATTAGAAAGCATTTTTATTGCAATAAAAATTCAACAACAACTTTGCAATAAAATAAACTGTCTTTACACATACCTAAAAAAAAAAAAATCCCATTGCTCTCTGTTATTTTTTATCAAACAGACATTCCTCTCTACACTCACTAAGGAAGAAACTTCAGCTTGGATTGGTTTGAGTGACAGAGACATGGAGGGGACATGGAAATGGACTGATGAAAATCCATTGACTCTAAGGTACGAGAGAATAATGTTTAGCCTTGGTTGCACATATATCCACTTTTGCTGTATATTACTAGTAATTACTTTGTTTTGGGGTGTACCTCGATAATAAGAATCAGTTCACTTGCCAAAAACATTTCTCAGAGGCAGAGCTGCTCTGGAGGTGGACATAATCTGATTGGTTGAGTTAAACCTCAGTGGGCGGAGCTAAAGAACCACAATTTTTCAGAGCGCAAGTTAGATAACTGACAAACTTGAATGGTAAAGATTAGACTCTAGTCAAGATATAAATACAATTTTTTTTTTTTTTTTTAATTCATTCATGACTGTAGCATTCATGATGTTGGAAGGTCAGCAGCTAGCTAACTAGGTTGCCTATAGGCTAGTATGGCTAGTTTGAACTTGGAGCGTCAGCTTGGCTAACTAGGTAACCTAGATAACTTAGTATGGCTAGATTGCAATTTTCCCACAGCACAGCCGAAGGCATCATGAGGCAAATTCAGGTCGGTAAGGCAGTCAGTCAGTCAGTCATCTGTCGCTTCCTCATATAATGCGCTTCGTCAGATGGCCTCTAGCGGGCGTATTTGACTGTGAGATGCAGTGTTTCCCATACAGAGACACAAAATCAAAAGTTGGTCAGTGCATAGAAATTCATCTAAATCAATCTCTAATGCAGCTGATGTCACATCACGTCATGTTTGTCATGTACAGACAGCAGACCAGCAGCATTGTACTCAATCCACAGTCTGCTGGTGAAAACAAAAGTGAAACTTAACATTCCACAATTTGCTCCCAACTCTCCTGTGTTAGTAACGGGATTTGTAAACAGTAACACGTCTTCTGCTGCCCTGCAAACTTTAACGGTAGGTAACGTTATTATCTTGTGGTATTTAAGTTTTAACCGTGTAGCAGTGCTTCAATGCATTGAATTGAACACACGCACCATGGGTCTGTACAGGATCTGTGCTTGTTTCAGTTAGTAGCAGAGTGCTAGGCTTCATTTCACTGGACTTCAGTCATACTGTTGGTCATCTACAAATCGCTCAATGCTTTAGAACTAAAATACATCTCTGACTTGCTCTTACCATACGAACCCTCGAGGCAGCGTTTAGTTATTATGCTACAGAGATGTGTTGTCTCATTTTGCCTGTCAAACTTTTAGCATTAGGCTTCTTAAGAGCCATTGAAGGCCTTGATTCATGTTGGAGATTAAAAGTGTCATGATTCTCTTGTTCATTGACCTGCTAGGTACTGGAGGGCAGCACAGCCTAATAACGGTAATGGAGATCCACAGTTGGGGGAAGAAGACTGCGCCCATATCATCACTGGCAAGACTGAAGGGAACTGGAATGACCGAAATTGTGCTACTTCTCTGCAATGGATCTGTGAGAAAGTGGCTTAGCATTGATGCATAATGAGTAAATGATGCATAACGGTGCATAAATAGATTTTCAGCTTGTAGGCTATGCTTTTGAAAGGAATTTGTGTGCATTTGTTTGTGTGTGAGAGAGAGAGGGATCATCAATGCCTCACCAGTTTTCAACTTTTTCCACCAAACACTGTCCAAAAGCAACCTCTTTTTCTCTTTGTACGAGTCCCTTATAGAGGATGTTGTTGTGATTCTCATACTCATCGAACAAGTAGAAATCCGAGTCTGAAATTTTCTGCCAGCCATCCAAAACTGTCTCATTAACATTGTCGCTGCGATCTGCTCCTCTTCATTCATGATCCTTGATGGCTCGAAGGTGGGGCTGACAGATTGCTTCTGCTCTTTCTTTTGCTATTTTTGTGAGCTCATTCTTCAAATGGTTGCTCACCTCCTCGGACAGAAGATCTTCATAAACCCATCTGTAGTACGGAGGGCAGCACAGGCCCCAACGAGAGCGAGGGCCCCTAGTCCATCTTTTGAGCCTCTTTTGAGCCCACAATAGGCTCTCAAACATTCACCCATGTGCCAAACACTAAGAAGACCACAGATTACACCAAACCCAATGTCCTGGAAAAGAAAACAGATTTATACAAAAGTTTCATTGGAGTGTCTAACTAAAGCTTTCGTGATCATTTAAAGTCAAAATGGTGATAATAGTTACTAATACTAACTATTCCATCAGTGCAGTTGAAGAGTTTTGTTCCAAAAATGTGATACCATTGAAAAATGTAACCGTACAAAATGATTCATCGGAAAGTAAACTGTGCCACTTAAGAGGCCAGTGGGTAAATGAAGTCCTTGGTTGGCAAAATAGTCATGCTTTTGTAATCTGGATGTTTTTTACTTTTACTGTTCAACATTTTACTTTGGTGATTAGTAGCATTGTTAACAAAATATGTTGTATTCAATTTGTGGAAGATGTGATAAATGTGTTGAATTATCTTGTATGTAAACCAAAAATAATAAACATGAATTTTTGTGAATGCAATTCATTATGCTTGACAGATTTGCATTGGTGTCAGGCATTAAACTTTGTGTAATGTGTCATTAGGGGTCCAAGCACGTAGTGCTGGGAACCCTATTGTTTTTGTTCGGATTATTATTCCGCTTCTTCTTCTTCTTCTTCTTCTTCTTCTGCCAGAAAAGTATCTGGATCTCAGAAACCGTAAGAGCTACAGCAACCAAACTTGTCAGATAGGTCCAAAGTCTCAGCCGCTACTCAGGCAACTAAACCCAAGTCAATTGGCCTCATGGTGGCGCTATAACAAGCAACTTTATGTTTTGGCCTATAACTTCTGAACCGTATGGGCCACAATCAAAATCCCACTTTCCCTGGATTCCATGGTTCATTCTGCATCCATCCATACAGGCCCTGCCCATTTCCGCCTAACTAGATTTTCCGCCATTTTGAATTTTGTCCAAAACCGTTTTTTCGCTGCTACTCCTACAAATTTTGTCCAATCATCACCAAATTTGTGACACAGCATATATATATATACACACAAGCTATCATAAAAATTACATTCAACTGCATGTGGGTAAAACAAAGGTGCAAAATTAATATTGATCAAATATGGTGAATTACATCACATTTTAGTTGCTAAGGAGCTAAGATTTTGGAAGATCATTCAACACAGTGTATGCTAAATTTATATTTTTTATTTAAATTTCTCATTTTTATTTGGTTCCTCTTCATTGGGGAAGTAATGCTGGAAGTCAGACTTGCTAACAACAGGATAAAAATTCTGTGAAATCTAGATCTAGATGCAGGGATTATATTATTTTCTGCATGATTCAATGACTTTCCTTATTTTCTGATCTATTTTCCATAAAAAAAATATTTTTGAATTATAATTTTGCCTTGGAGTCCTCTCATATTTTGTTGAGATTACTGAATTACTCCTCATTAATTGCTCATATTCAAGTGGTTAACACTATAATATAAATACCATGGCTTTTTGTTTGTTTGAAACAGACATTCCTTTCTACACTCACTAATGGAGCAGCTTCAGCTTGGATTGGTTTGAGTGACAGACATGGAGGGGACCTGGAAATGGATTGATGAAACTCCATTGACTCTAAGGTAAGACAGAAATATGTTTAGCCTTGGTTAAATATACAGTATATCCACTTTTTCTGTATATTACTAGTAGTTACTTTGTTTTTGTCTCATTTTATTTTTATTTGGAAAATACTTATTCTTGGTTATAAGAAATAATTCAGGTAAACAATAATAAAGTACCCTACCTTCCCTCTGCTCTGGTTGGTTTGCGCTTCACCGCGTCATCAGAGTGTGGAAAAAAGTTGAAGCCAGCTGAACTTCAGTGTTGAAGAAATGCTCTGGAGTCAGAGGTTCGTCTTACTTGAATATATATTTATTGAAAGGAGAGTCTTGCAAGAGGAAGAGATGCGCACAGCAGGAGGCTACATACACTTCTTCCAAGAGAAAGATATTGAACCAGTCCTTTATGTATCTTCCAAGGACGTACAGAATGTGCTGACATTAGAACAGGTCACCAAGGTAGAGTATAAGCAAGACATGTTATGTCTTAAGTTAGAGCTTCCATGGACATCTTGAAGACTTCCAGGATCCATTCTGACAACAAGACCTCTGGCATAGTAGGTTATGGCACAAAGGTTACAGTGAGGTGACCATACATCATGAAACCTTACATTCCCTGAGGTGACCCCAGTTCAGCTGTTAATGCATATGTTGAATTTTCTTCCACAGTTCCCCCCTTTTTGATTATGAAATCAACAACACAAAATCAACCACACTACATGGCCTAGGAGTTCTGCCCAGTCCCAAACGAACTGACCATAAATTACCAAGAATTTATACTTTTCCGGACAAAGGTCCTAAGTCACGTAGCCCACATAAGACCAAACATCCCCCCTCACACTGGACATGAGTTGGGTAAAAGACCTCATGTGATTAACTACTCTAATCTCAAATTATAAACATTTAGGCAAAACTCAAAACATACTTACAGAGGAAAAAAGCCAAATGTTATATGTCCCTAAGCTTCCAAAAACATTGCATACAGAATGTAAATTTACTGGCACATCACACATGATTAAAAATGATACATAGTATGGTAATTGATCAATAAATGTTGTTGAAATGATATTGAAATGTACATTGTTTATTTTATTTGATAGAAAGTCATACAACAACTACATATAGGCCTCCGAATCACAGCACAAGTTAGACATTATGATACTTCAGACCTTTGAAGGGAAGAAATTTTAGTGACTGGACCTCCTTGAATTTTAGTTGAATACCCCTGCTCTAGCGTTTGTAGCTTTGTGTATCGCAGGCTTCCATTTAAAATGAATTACTTCCTATTAGCCTATTATTTGTAGCCTGTAGTCTGAATGTACCATCAGAGGCAGAGCTGCTCTGGAGGCAGAAATAATCTCATTGGTTAAAGTTAAATCTCAATGGGCCAGTTTTTTGATGTTAGATGTTATGTTTGAGTTAGCTAACTGGCAAACTTGAATGGAAAAAAAAGAAACTTCTCAAAATGAAAAAAAATATGATTTGCAATGTTAGACTTGCTTTTTTTTTCATTAATTCATTACCATGGTATTCATGATGTTGGAAGGTCAGCAGCTAGCTAACTAGCTAACCCAGATAATTCTGTACATTGAGGTTTAACCCAACCAACTAGATTATTTCTGCCTCCAAGAATTGTTTGTAGAACTAAAACTCCAATCTGCCAACTGCCATGTGCAAGGTACCGGAATTTGTTTCTGTGATATTTGTGCAGAAACATAGAAACATCTAGAAAGCGATGGACCAGTAGTGCATTGGTCCAGTGTACCATGAAGAGGAGATACTGACTAGAATGAAATGCAAGTAAA
>NW_027280823.1:0-17500 GCF_046629955.1 Centroberyx affinis
GACAGGAGAGGAGGAGAGGAGACAAGGAGAGGGAGGAGACAAGGAGAGGAGAGGAGGAGGTTGTAAATTCTAGTGTTACTTTAACAAGGGATGCCGAATGGTGCGGTGAAATCAGCAGCACACAAGCCCCGCCTCCTCCTCCTCCTCCTGTCCGTCTCTGTCTTGCAGGCCGATGTGCTTCGTCAAGCAGCTGGAGATTCCTCAGTACGGCTACAAGAACAACGTTCCCACCAGCACGCCGCGCTCCAACCTGGCCAAGGAGCTGGAGAAATACTCCAAGACCAGCTACGAGTACGGCGGCTACGACGGCCAGCACGGCGTGTACGGCAAGAGGGGCCCGGCCGCCAAGTCCCACCACGGCCGGGACACCTCCCCCAAGGGATACGACGGTACGGGAAAGGAACGCACACATTATCTAGAGGTGGTTTCTGGCGGTGTGAACGCACTAACACTTACCTTCATCTAATTATTTTTTTTTTTTTGTAATTCAAATTTTTATTGTTTCAACCTGTACGGTACATGGCGGTGCAGTTACACATTCCTTTGTGGTTTACATTACAAATGAAAATTCCAAATGGCATACATCTCAAAAAACAATAGAAAGCAACTAATCAAGTTGCTTTCTATTGAGCCCACTGCCCACTTCGAGTTGGGAGTGAGTCCTTACCCCAAGTGAGGGAGTTCAAGTATCTCGGGGTCTTGTTCTCGAGTGAGGGGACCATGGAGCAGGAGATGGGCCGGAGAATCGGAGCAGTGGGAGCGGTACCGCGTTCGCTTTACCGCACCGTTGTGACGAAAAGAGAGCTGGGCCAGAAGGCAAAGCTCTCGATCTACCGGGCAGTCTTCATCCCAACCCTCACTTGTGGTCATGGATTGGCTTAGGTAGGTGGCTTAGGTAGGCGGCTTAGGTAGGTGGCTTAGGTAGGCTTAGGTAGGTATGCTTAGGTATGGCTTAGGTATGGCTTAGGTAGGTGGCTTATATATGGCTTAGGTAGGTGGCTTATATATTGCTTAGGTAGGTGCTTATGTAGGCTTAGGTAGGTGGCTTAGGTAGGTGGCTTATGTAGGTGGCTTAGGTAGGTGGCTTATGTAGGCTTATGTAGGTGGCTTAGGTAGGTGGCTTATGTAGGCTTAGGTAGGTGGCTTAGGTAGGTGGCTTATGTAGGCTTAGGTAGGTGGCTTAGGTAGGTGGCTTAGGTAGGTGGCTGAGGTAGGTGGCTTATGTAGGCTTAGGTAGGCTTAGGTAGGTGGCTTAGGTAGGTGGCTTATGTAGGCTTAGCTTAGGTAGGTGGCTGAGGTAGGTGGCTTATGTAGGCTTAGGTAGGTGGCTTAGGTATCCTTGTGGGATAGGTGGCTGGCATCTCCTTATGGCATATCCTTATGGGATAGGGTGAGAAGCTCGGTCACCCGTGAGGGACTCAGAGTAGAGCCGCTGCTCCTTCGCATAGAAAGGAGCCAGTTGAGGTGGTTCGGGCATCTAGTAAGGATGCCTCCTGGTCGCCTCCCTAGGGAGGTTTTCCAGACATGTCCAGCTGGGAGGAGGCCACGGGGCAGACCGAGGACCAGGTGGAGAGATTACATCTCCACGCTGGCCTGGGAACGCCTTGGGATCCCCCAGTCAGAGCTGGTTAATGTGGCCGGGGAAAGGGAAGTTTGGGGCCCCCTGCTGGCATTGCTACCTCCTCAACCCGGCCTCGGATAAGCGGTTAAAGATGGATGGATGGATGGAGGAAGGGAATCCGTACGTAGGGCATATTATAAGTTTGTCAATTTAATATAGTTCCAGAAATCGACCCAAGATGGAGCCTCTTTCCTCTTTGCACTATTCATCTTATCAAGCAGTGACTCATATGAGGCTGTTGTTGTCATTGTATTGGCCCCCTTCTCCTAACTCTGGCATTTTTGGTGTTTTCCAATATCTAAGTGTTATTCTGGCGGCAGTAGTGGTTCCTACCATAATTATAGAAAATTTCGCATTTGATATTCTTTGTATTTGCGTTCTATCCGCTAATAAACATAACCTTGGTGATATTGGTAATACTCTTCCGAGCCAATTACTCAAACATTCTAAAACTTTCCTCCAAAACAACTGGATATTTTGGCATTCCCAAATGCAGTGCAGTAGTGTGCCTGTCTGACATTTCCAACACAGATTATTTTCCAGTAAACCCGTTCTATGGAGTCTTAGTGGAGTCCAGTACAAACGGTGCATTATCTTATATTGGGTGAATTTGCCTTTCACCTCTCTTACATGTTTCCCGTTGTTGACAGTATTTCTAACCATTCCTCTCCTTCATCTAATTCTTCAACTGCGCTGAATGTGTTGCTGTATTTCAAACGAGAGAATCCATTACTGCTGCATCGTTGTTGATAGTTGATTTCATTAGTGTGAATGTAACTGATAATTTCCATTTTTATTACCCGAGATCAGTGATTCTCAACCTTTTTCATATCAAGGACCCCTATTTAGTCCACATTAGAGCCACAGACCCCCATTTGCTGAGATTTTGTCTCTCAGACCCAAATCTGAGAATACTTTTATTGTCAGATATGATTTTGTCCAGAACTCCATGACTGTCTGTATTGCAGGTAGAGAGATAACAGAGAAACTATGATCAGAACAGTCATTCTTCTACATTCTCTAACTGTGTTAACTTGTTGTAAATGAAATAATGCTGAAGTTTAACAATTCATGAGTTTGCCGGAGGACCCCCTGGAACCCCCTCAAGGACCCCCTGGTGGTCCCCGGACCCCACGTTGAGAACCACTGCTCTAGACTGCCAACGTCGGTGGATTAGCTGCCATGTTTGTTACCTGTGTCGACACATTTCATCAATTTTTACAAAAAGTCTCCACATGTCCTGCTGAACTGCAGGTCGTATTTACGGTAAATCTGACAAAGCATAGGCACAGCATTATTCTACTCTGCGTGAATACTACAATCAATAATAATCAATAACCAAGCCCGATCAGTTTCATCTAATTTGCATTATGTGATCGCATCGTCAGTCCTTCCTCTTCTGGAAGGGAAAAACCTGCAGAAGGATGAACCACTTTGGAGGGTTTCAGTTTGTTTCTCCATCCTTGTGAGAACATTTGGTTCTTGCGAGGAACAAAAGCGTGAGAACACACACACACACACACACACATACACACACACACACACACACACACACACACACACACACACACACACACACACAGCACATACGGTACATTCTCTTTGTCATAGCACTGAAAACACCCATGCTTTCTGCCTCTCCACATGGCTGGAGTGAAAGCAGAGCAGAGTTATGGAAATGCCATGCTAATAGCCGGCCTCCACTGAGTAGAGGAGGAGGGGGGGTGGGGGGGGGGGTGGGGGGTGGAGGAGGAGGAGGAGGAGAGGAGGAGGAGGAGGAGGTGCAGATGGAGGGATTGTGAAACAGGAGAGAGATAATGGAGGCGAACCCTCTTCCTTTGGCTGGGAGCCATTAGTGAGATGCAGGGAGGTTTTCAGCCGAGGAGGGAGGCTTTTAGACGCTCCTCGCTGTTCCCTCCCCCCCTCCCTCCATCCCCCCCTCCCTCCCTCCCTCCCTCCCTCCCCCCCTTCGTCACGACTCCCTCCCTCCATCCATCCCTCCCTCCATCCCTTCTTCCATCCCTCCATCCTTCCCTCCACCAGCATCACTCCAGCCTGCAGACCTGCCGAGCCCAATCTCTCTCTCTCTCTGTCTCTCTCTTTCGTACTAGCACACCTCTCTCTCCCTCTCTCTACCTCCGTCTCTCTCTCTTTGTCCCTACAGTTTTCTCTCTCTCTCTCTCTCTCTCCATCTCTGCCTCAGTCTCGCTTTCTCACTTTTTCCCGGTCTCCATCTCTCTCTCTCTAACTCTCTCGTTCAGTCTCTTTCTGCCTCTCTCCATCTCTCTTTTTTTCTGTCTCACCCTCACATTTACTTGCTTTTTCTCTTTCTCCTTACAGCTCTCTCTCTCTCTCTCTTTTCTCTCCCTCTTCGTCTCTCTAGCTGCTTCTCTATCTTCCACATATTTTTTGAATTCAACAAAACTTATTTTTTTTTAGTAATTTTAGATATTCTCTCGCAACAATCTGTCGTCCATCTGCTGTACAGCGCGGCCGTATGCCAGCATCATCCTGACAAATCAACCATACGTGTGTGTGTGTGTGTGTGTGTGTGTGTGTGTGTGTGTGTGTGTGTGTTGTGTGTGTGTGTGTGTGTGTGTGCACGTCGCCTCCCTGCAGCTAAGCGCTACTGTAAGACGTCGAGCCCGGCCAGCAGTACGACCAGCAGCTACGCTCCCAGCAGCAGCAGCAGCAGTCTGGGCTGTGGAGGAGGAGGAGGAGGAGGAGGAGTCGGGGGCGGAGGAGGAGGAGGAGGAGGAGGAGGAGGGGGAGGAGGAGGAGGAGGAGGAGGAAGCAGCGCCAGCAGCACCTGCAGTAAGAGCAGCTTCGACTACAGCCACGACATGGAGGCGGCCCACATGGCGGCGACGGCCATCCTGAACCTGTCGACACGCTGCAGGGAGCTTCCCCACGCTCTGGGAGGGAAACCCCAGGACCTGCTGAGCCAGGTAGCCGAGCACCGAGCACCGAGCACCACACCGCACCGCACAGGACAATCAATCCATCCATCAAACTTTATCTATATAGCACCTTTCAAACAAATCAAATGCAATTCAAAGTGCTTTACAAGCGATTGACAAAACGTCGGATGTTAAAAATGGATTTAGAGATTAATGCACACCAAAACAACTAAAACCCCCCAAAAAAAAGTTAGGTAACACTTTATAATAACTTTCGTTTATAAGCCATTCACAAGCAGTTAGTTAATGATTAATTAAACATTAATTACTTGTTATATTATAGATGTTAGAATCTGATTAGTCCATCATTAGTACTCATATTAGTTCAACATTTATATCTGAATTATAAGCAAAGAATAAAAATATCTTATAAGTCATTTGTAAAACGTTAGCTGATGCTGGTAAAATTCACACTTAGACCTATAAAAACTTACATAAGTTGTAATAGTGTTAACTGATTATTTACTCATGCTTTATAAATGATTTGTTACTATGTTGTAAATAAGCTATAAATATATTAATAAATACTTAGCTACTCATTTATAAACTTGTTGCAGCACCTAATCTAAAATAGCAAATTATTCCAGTCTATTAAGGATTAATAAGACATCTGTTAATACCAGGATGTAATTGAATAAGACAACAATAAAAGATGGGTAGTTAAGATACAAGCAATAAAAATAACAATAAAAATAAAATTATGAAATATTACACAAATAAATGGATTATAGTAAAACATATAGTAAAATAGTGATAAAATAAAATAGAATAAAATAAATAATAATGATCAACAGTAAAATGTTGATAAAACAAAATAGAATAAAATAAATAATAATGATAATAAATAAAATAAGTGTAAATACTAAAACCATAAAATTATAAAACACTACATAAAAGCCAGACTGAATAGATGGGTTTTTAGTTTACGTTTGAAAATATCAATATGTTCAGCTCCTCTCAGATCCTCTGTTCCAGCGGCTTGGAGCGTAATGTCTGTTCACTGTTTTCTTATTTCCATCACTGGCTGTGAAAAGTCTGAACCCACCGTCTGAAGCTCCTACTGTCTGTTCTACTGTCTGTTCTACTGTCTGTTCTACTGCAGAACTCATCGGCTCCTATCGTTTTCAACAATACATTAAAAACATCTCAGAGACAAACTGATGCCATCATTTTAACCAACATGTGTGCTGCATTTTTTCCTCAACATGTTTTAGGCTTTCATAGGCATCTCATCTTGAATTTGCAAGTTCGGTCTGGTGTCCTTGTATATAGAAAATAGAAAATATATAGAAAAAATCGAGAAGGTTCAGAGAAGAGCTACTAAACTAATTCCAGGTCTGAAAGAGATGTCATATGAAGAGAGGTTAAGAAAATTACAACTACCAACTCTAGTGTACAGGAGACATAGAGGAGACATGATTGAGGTCTATAAGCTTGTTCACAGAATATATGACATCACAGCCGAGCCTGTCCTCCACTTTTGGAATAATAGGTATGAGTTATGGGGAACTCTTTAAAATTATTTCCACTAAGGTGTTTCTCTGAAAAGAGAAAAAACTTCTTCACACTTCATGCTGTAAGAGCATGGAGCGAGCTTCCAGAGGATGCAGTGCTCCTTCAGTTAATTCTTTTAAAAATAGAATAAATTCTGGTCAACAAAGGATATTTTGTGTAATTATAAAGCTGATTTGTGATTATTTGTGGTTATGTGTGAAATGATTGTGATTTAAAAAAAAACAAAAAAAAAACTATATTGTGGTATTTTTTTTGTTGTATGGTTGTTTGTTTTTGAGTTGTAGAGTCTGGTGTGGAGGGTTTATATCCTGTACCAGAACATTTTCAATATATTTCAATAAATAGGCAGTAATGGCAATAGGAACAAACTAAAATTATGTTGGTATGGTGCTTTAAAGTTGCTCTGTGTAACTGATAAATCATCACCACATTAGTTTTGAGACATTAATATAATTACCGTAAACAAATGAGCCCATCGCAGAGAAGCCAGTAAGCCCTTAGCGGCCTCTACACCGTGTTTTACATTTCGGATCTGGAGGGAAATCTGCTGGATTGCTTTATGGCACAAAACAGGAAGAGGTTCAGAGTTTCTGGCAGCAGATGGTGGAAGGAGGGAAAGGAAGATGGAGAAATCACTTCCAACATGTTGATCATCTTCAGGGAGGGGGAGGGGAAGCAGGGAGCAATGGGGCTGATGGGAAATGTAGTCTTAATGTGGAGAAACACTAGAACTAACAATACTACTGCTGTGAGGTGCCTGGGAGTGTCTTTAAACTCCAGTGGGTGGGGAGTTTTCTCACCAAGTAATCGTTGAGTCACTGGTATTGATCAACGACCCTATCAACCCCCGTAGATATATTTTGGTCATTTTGTGCTACAGACCAATAAAAACCTTACTTCAGTTTTTGAAAAATGAAGCTGGCGTAGCATGTATCTGTACTTTACCCAACATACATTTTTATGACTTAAAATCATGGTAGACATCCTAAGATAAGAGATAAGATAAGATAAAATAAGATAGCACTTTATTAACGACATTCAAACTTGTCTGTAAAAAAAAAAAAAAAAAAATTCAATAATTGAAAAAAAAAAAAAGACATTCAAACTGATGTAAGTCACATGAGAATTAAGTCTTTAAGGAATTCAAAATAAGAAATTCATGCTTTTTTAAAATTATAATTGATTTTTGCTCATATAGTTGGTTGTTTGCCTCATGATGATCAGGGACTGGAGGTCGTACTTTACTTTTTATTCACCCCTACATCACTGGTTATAATATCAGATTCCCCCCCCCCTGCCTCCCTCAGAGTCCGGTGGGGGAGCTGGAGGACAGCGGGGCGGTGGACCTGGCGGGACAGCCGGGCGGGCCGGAGGGCAGCGGGACGGTCCTGACCCCCCTGCAGCCCATGTCCCCGCAGCGCCAGGCTCTGCTCAGCAGCCGCTGCTACCAGCTGTCCGACGCAGACTGCTGGGATCTGCCTGTGGACTACACCAAGATCAAACGGCTGGGAGACGACCAAGACCACAAAGAGGTAACCGGAAGAGCTGCATCAGTCTACACCGGTCTACACCGGTCTACACCAGTCTGCATCAGTCTACATCAGTCTACACCAGTCTACACCAGTCTACACCAGTCTACACCAGTGTACACCGGTCTACATCAGTCTACATCAGTCTACACCATTTTACACCGGTCTACATCAGTCTACATCAGTCTACACCAGTTTACACCGGTCTACACCAGTCTACACCAGTTTACACCGGTCTACATCAGTCTACATCAGTCTACACCAGTCTACATCAGTCTACACCAGTCTACACTAGTATCAGTCTACACCAGTCTACATCAGTCTACATCAGTCTACATCAGTCTACATCAGTCTGAGTTTACATTTAACAGACACCACAGAGAGAGTTCACATTTTACACAGAGACAGAGTTTACATTTAACACAGTTTACAGTTCACAGTTGGCAGAGTTTACAGATTACACAGTTTACAGTTTACAGTTTACAGTTTATAGTTTACAGTTTACACAGTTTACAGTTTACACAGTTTATAGAGTTTACGGCAGAGGTCTACAGTTAGAGATTACAGTTGGCAGCGTTTACAGTCTACAGAGTTTAAAGTTGACAGAATTTACAGTTGACAGAGTTTATAGTTGACAGAGGCACTGCAGTAGTCTACTGTTAGAGTTTACAGTTGACAGAGTTTACGGGTGGCAGAGTTTACAGTTGACACTTTACAGTTGACACTTTACAGTTGACAGAGTTTACACTTTACAGATTTTACAGGGTTTACAGTTAGAGTTTACACTTGACAGAATTTACATTTAACAGAAACACTGCAGAGCAGTCTACAGCAGATTTTGTATTTAACAGTATCATTGCAACAGTTTGCAGACAGGGTTTACATTTACAGAGTTTATATTTAAGAGAAGCATTGCAGAGAAATCTACATCATTTCTATTTAACCAAATCACCACAGCAGTCTACAGACCAAGGGCACAAGTTCAGGCACTGGGGCAACTTCATGGTGTTAGCTCACTTGGGTGTGACCAACAGATTTTTGGATCTACTGGTTGAAGAATTTACATTAAAGTGAAACATGCAGTTCATCTATGTGGGTGCGTCTTCGCCAACTAAAGACACATAAATAGCACAGAATGCATGGCCTGAGTATAGTCCATGGGCCAAAGCCCAAAATTTCACTTGTCGGTACCACTCAAGGTGGCAAAATCTAGTTAAAAATTTTGAAAAGGTACATGTCCATAGATGATATTTTGGTATGATAACCATTGCTGAATGGTAGCTTTGTCACAGTAATCAGCTCATGAAGTTAACCACCCCCTACAATAAATTGGGTTGTAGGCGCTGATACATATCTTAATTTAGGCTCATTTTCAGGACCTTTAGTCAGGTTTTATGAGAATATGTTTGATATCATTTTAAAGGGTAGCTTCTTAGCTTTCATTCAAGCCCACTTGTGAGTCTGTCTGACAAATAAAGAGATCACATGGGCTCTTCAAAGTGTCAGTGACATTCATTTTTCCACAATTTTCGCCTAAACTATAGTCTTTATTTGAGCACTGTGACATCTAGGAACATCACAGACACAAACATCAAAAACTGGAATACTCACAGGACTGTAAGGATTCAGAAAAGGTATAATCTACCCATACTATCCCATCGTGAGGGGTGATTTTGGGTCTTAAAGTAGAAGAATGACTTCTCGAGGGAAATCTTATGTTCTTGATTGTGAGTAGTATTGTGAATTGTGAATGATTGTATTGTGAACTGGCCATAGCACGTAGGCCTTCTATTTAATGACACATACTACTCTTCAGACAATTCCCTAAAGAATTTCAATGTTCAATAATTTACTGCCATTTCACCAAGAGGTTGCTAGGAATTTGTTTTAATGTGCCCAGGACTAGTGATTCTCAACCTTTTGTCTCTCGGACCCAAAGCTGAGAATATTTTAATTGCTAGATATTATTTTTTGGAACCCCCTCAAGGACACCTGGTGGTCCCCGGACCCCACTCGGAGAACCACTGCTTTGGACAAGACATACACTAAACAACCCTGTTCTATTTCACACAGGCTTCGCCCTCTAACGGGGCTTTATTTGCTCAACCACTCATCTAGTCACCTCAGCGCACAGAGTTGTCATTGTATCGTGAACTGGCCATAGCACATGCCTCAGGCCTTCTACTTATAATGCCACAGACTACTCTTCAGACAATTTCCCAAACAATTTTAAGATTCAGAGCTCTATTGGCTTAGGGGACTAAGTCTGATGACTTCAATCCCTTCCCTGCACCAACACGTTAACAACATACTGTATCACCAGCCTGAATTGACTGTAAACACCTTGGTCAGCCAGGGGGGGCGGACCAACACTACACTCCTACGTGTTAGCACTTGAGTCACCTAGCGCCGGACGACTCGGGGATGGTCTCAACAGTGCCCCAGTATGTTAAGACTTCAGCACAACAGGTCTCTCACTCACAGGTCTTGGGTTCCAGTTCCTTGTCCTGAACACTGACCCTGAGAGACCCAGACACATCCAACAGATAAAATCTGATAAATGGACAGGGTGTCAACCACAGCCACACTCCTTATAGAACGTGTGGCTGTGGGAGGCTCCCTCCAACGCATACGCCTGAGAAATGCCGTCGCAGAGCCAATGGGCCAGCCCCTATTTTCACAGGGGCTTGCCAGCCACCCTGTGTGCATAGCACACAAACAACTGTTGTGTGCACCTGCACATTCCACATAACATGCCAATGCATTTACTGGACATAAGCAATGCAACCTCTCCATCCTCTCCCCTTCATGAGAAGTGGGATAAAATGCATCCAGCTGAATCATCCGAGACCTAAATTTACTCCTAATGTTCTTAGGCACAAGGATGGATTCTCTGAGTCTGTGGCGCCACTCAGGTATCCAAGTATCAGCATACAGCTGGGGTGGACCAAAAGAGCACACAAATCACACACCCTCTTAGCCGAAGTCAAAGCAAGCAGCAACGTGACCTTGACTGACAACAACTTATCAGAGGTCTGCCCAGTGGGCTTGAAAGGACCTCGAGGACCTCGAGGACCACAGGCAACTCCAACTGGGGGGCAGCGGAATGCATCACCGGATGTTTCCTCCTAGCCCCCTCCTAACGTTTCAGGAGAGGGTGGCCAAAAACCGACCTCTCTCCAAGCCCCTCATCGCTGACGCATAAACCTTAATGGTAGAAAGCGCCAGTCTCTTCAGTAGGAGCTGGAGGAAAGAGACCAATTGAGCTAGTCAATGGATCAATGTCCCCACACCATTTCCTGCATTTTCTTGCCTTGTAGCCAGTAGTCCAGGTCGCTTCTGGCTATTCGGGGTATGGTCACCAGGTGTTGTTTGTGCCATCGTGGGTCCGAACTCAGTCTGGCAAACCACCTCTACAGGCGTCTCATGTGCAGCACCATTGGAACCAAATGGTGAGCTGCTGAGAAGAGACCAAGAAGGTGCATTACAGTAAGTACTATCATGAACCTGTCATGCTGCACCATTGAACTGACTCCGCAATAGCTGTCTGTCTGAGTTCTGACAGACAAGCTCTCAGGATGGACGAGTCAAGCTGCAGGCCCAAAAACAGTGTCTGCTGGCACGGTTGAGGTACGCTGTTCTTCCAGTTGACCGCAAAGCCTAATGTCCTAGGGTCCTGCACCAATTGGATCATGTGAGACATGGCCCATTCTTTGGACCAGGCCATGAGGATTAGGTCATCTAGATATAAAGAGACCCGTATTCCCGACGGCACAGCGATTGAAGTGCTGTATCCACACAAGTGGAAAAGATACGGGGGACTAGGGAATAGCCAATGGTAGTCTGCTGTGCACATTCGGAATTCGGAATGTCCTATGTGTGATGTACACGTTGAGTGAGCGGAGATCCAGAGTACAGACCACTTTCCTGTCCTGCTGAGGAACTACAGGAATAGCGTCTTTCTGTAACAGTTCCTGGACTTCCCTGAACAGGGTGTCCACGTCCTCTGGCAAGGTCATGACAGACTCTCTCATTCCTGTGAACGAGGTGGGATGCTACGAAACTGGAGTGCATAACCCAATCTAAGCATCCTGTCCATCCATTCTGTCAAAACAAAGTGACTCCGCTATTTGTGATAAAACTCTGTCAGGGGTTGGGTGGCAAGCTGTGGAGTGGAGGCTATAAAGCTTTTATATACAACCTCAGCCCTCTTTGCCATCAGTCTGGTGAGGTTGTTCATCTGTCCCAGTAAGCGGGACACCAGATACAACTCTTGTGGTCTTGCTTGTTGGTAGCTGTGACAGGAACACACCCAACAGGTTGTTTGCTGCCGTTGCCGACTAGGCCTGCCAGGTAGAAAATTTTAGCAGGGGGAGCAGGCTTCCTGCTTCCCAACCAGCCAGCAGAACCAGGTGAAAAGTGGGCAGCCAGCATGTCGTCCAGTGGAGGATGCCATGACGCAAAACGTCCTATTTCCTTTTCACTCTGGTGTAGTCGGAGAAGCCGGAGACAGAAGCCACGATGCCTCCACACACTTCCAAGTTTCATCCAGCATGGGGGCGCCAAAAATCGTCCTTGTATCGGCCGCGTCTGTGGGATGGGTTCATCCACCATATCCGGGTGGGGGCAAGCCAATGCTAGTGGATCTGTGACCGGGGCAGAGGGGCAGGGATCGGCAGAGCCGCCACCACATTCTGCCTCACCGTCGGTGCAGCGGAGCTGGATCTCGGGAGAACACTGGTAGCACTGGAAGTGCTTCCATTATTGCTGGCACCGCACAAAAGACAGAGCCCACCAGTCAATGCACTCCGCCAGGTCAGCTACCCCATCTGCAGCTTGTTCAGGCCAAGGCAATCAAAGTATTCCACAGCAGCGACCAGACTGGGGCATGTTGGACAGTATTTTATCAATCAATGGCATCCAAGGCAACGTTGTTCGTCAGAGTACTGATGAAAAGTGGATGCTGAGTAATGAGCTGCTCGCCTTATATAGGGTGAGGCCTTGCAGAGTTGACTAGGCTCATCCTGATTGGCTGAGCGTATGTGTGCATATTTTCAGTGGAGGTGACTAGATGAGTGGTTGAGCAAATAAAGCCCCGTTAGAGGGCGAAGCCTGTGTGAAATAGAACAGGGTTGTTTAGTGTATGTCTTGTCCAGGGCAGTGGTTCTCTGAGTGGGGTCCGGGGACCACCAGGGGTCCTTGAGGGGGTCCCAGGGGGTCCTCAGCAAACTGATGAATTGTTGTGAATTAAACTTCACCATTATTTAATTTACAAGAAGTTAACACAATTAGAGAATGTAGGAGAATGACTGTTTTGATCATAGTTTCACTGTTATCTCTCTACCTGCATTATAGTCATGGAATTCTGGACAAAAAATCATATCTAGCAATTAAATTCTTCTCAGCTTTAGGTCCAAGAGGCAAAATCTCATCAAATGGGGGTCCATGGCTCTAATGTGGACTAAATTAGGGGTCCTTGATATAAAAAAGGTTGAGAATCACTAGTCCTGGGCACATTAAAACAAATTCCTAGCAACCTCTTGGTGAAATGGCAGTAAATTATTGAACATTGAAATTCTTTAGGGAATTGTCTGAAGAGTAGTATGTGTCATTAAATAGAAGGCCTACGTGCTATGGCCAGTTCACAATACAATCATTCACAATTCACAATACTACTCACAATCAAGAACATAAGATTTCCCTCGAGAAGTCATTCTTCTACTTTAAGACCCAAAATCACCCCTCACGATGGGATAGTATGGGTAGATTATACCTTTTCTGAATCCTTACAGTCCTGTGAGTATTCCAGTTTTTGATGTTTGTGTCTGTGATGTTCCTAGATGTCACAGTGCTCAAATAAAGACTATAGTTTAGGCGAAAATTGTGGAAAAATGAATGTCACTGACACTTTGAAGAGCCCATGTGATCTCTTTATTTGTCAGACAGACTCACAAGTGGGCTTGAATGAAAGCTAAGAAGCTACCCTTTAAAATGATATCAAACATATTCTCATAAAACCTGACTAAAGGTCCTGAAAATGAGCCTAAATTAAGATATGTATCAGCGCCTACAACCCAATTTATTGTAGGGGGTGGTTAACTTCATGAGCTGATTACTGTGACAAAGCTACCATTCAGCAATGGTTATCATACCAAAATATCATCTATGGACATGTACCTTTTCAAAATTTTTAACTAGATTTTGCCACCTTGAGTGGTACCGAAATCTGGTCTGGCCCATGGACTAGTAGGCGGAGGCACAAGCCTCATTTTTGATACCAAAATTGCACTGAGCTGCCCGAATAATAGTGTCGACACTCCCCTCTAGTGCGCTCCCCGCCCATTTTAGTGCAACTGGTGTAATGGCGAACCACAAAGTTACTTAGTTAATGGACGCAGGCGGGAAAAATCTGCATGTGCCCAGTGAAATTACCACTTCGCCTGCACAAAGTCAAAGTCACTGCACTTTATCTGTGCTGGCATGAAAGTAGAGCCTCATATGTACTGTTTGAAAGAACTGACATCTTCTCTGACAAAATGATTGACATCACAACATTAAACCAAATCATTGCACTTTTTAAAGGATAGTAGGGAACTTCAGTGCTTTTTTGACTAAATTACTTTTACAGACAGGATCGTCTATGATGAACTTCAGTGTCCATTTTTGTCTCAAAATTGATAGTTTTGGAAATAAACTCTTCATTTACTTAGCCGACTCTCATATTCAAAGCGACCAAACAGAAACAGTAGAGTACATCAGTGTTTATGAAGCACTGCTAATAGCCTAGCAATAAGGAAAGGCCAGAGCCGATAATAAGAGCTGTAAAAGTAGAGCGTTGTTTTATATTCAGGGCAGTGAAAGATTTTAATTGATTTTTTTAATCTTTGATATAAAAGAAGAGATGTGTCTCAAGACTAGAGCTCAGTGATTTTAAAGGTGCTGAACGCCGATCAGGCTGCATGAAGCTGATCCTGATCAGCTGATAGGAGGGAGGCGACCAGCTGCAGCTGTCTGTCTGCCAGGCTGAGTGCGCCATCATGTGGTCAGAGGCGGTACTGCGCCCACCGAGAGGAGCGGCTCTCTGAGCGAGCGCTTCAGGAGCTACAGGACATAAAAAATGTTGAATTACATAACTAATACATAAGTAAAACACGATAGATCACCTCTACGCTTTAAATCCTCACAGATCTGATATCGCACAGAGGAATCCATGCAGCAAATTGATACATTTGGCGTGTTGGGTTTAGAGCGCTGGAGTGAGGGGGTTTAATCAGGAGGGTAATTGGGTTTGTTAATGAAGCGCGACGCTGCGGCGGCCGGAGCCCGCGGCGCGGCGGGGAGCGGAGCGGGAGGTTCTCCAGATAATCCTGAGGAAGTCACAATCAGAAAAGCTTTAATTCATCGAGTCCAACTGGTGCAGAGGGAATCTGACGCATTACAAGACAGTTAAATAAGACAGGATGGACACACTGTGTAGTGTGGACAAAATGTGCTGTATGACCTGAGACTAAATATAAACCTCCAGCTGGTTTCTTTTGTTCTGAACCAGAGAGGAAAAGTCGACTTTGTTGTATTTCTGTATTTGGTTCTTTCAGCTTCAAACTGATCAATCACAAGCCAACCAGGACTTGTTAACTAAAGTCACATGACTCAGTAGCAGCTTGTTTATTGGACAGAGTTTGAACCTGTCATCCTGCAGGTCAGAGACTAGGCTTGCTGTCACTTCATCTAACATGATGGTCACGGCCGGATTATCCAATGGGCATTCTGGGCACGGGCCCAGGGGTCCACACGCACTTGGGGGCCCAAGAGTTAGTTAATGCTTAATAAGCATTAACTAACCCTTAATTAACAGTTAACTAATGTGTCTGGTAATCATTTACTAATGGTGTTCATGTTAACTAAGGTATTAATTTATACATTATTTAATAGTCATCTTTATAAACTATTAAATAATGTATAAATTAATACCTTAGTTAACATGAACACCATTAGTAAATTACACATTAGTTAACTGTTAATTAAGGGTTAGTTAATGCTTATTAGGCATTAACTAACCCTCAACTTAGTGACCCTTATTGTAAAGTGTTACCGTTTAATTAAGTATACTTAAAAGAGATGATGTCATCGGTTTATTTCTCATCCCTAATATTTTAACTTTTTGTTGTGTGAAGAGTTTGGTTCCACCTCCGTGTGAACGACACCTGAACTCTCAGACTGATGGAGAGTCAGAGTCAGACCAGCAGGAAACACACTGGAGCCTCTGGATTTATTTTAGAGATGTTGGAAAAATGTCCATCTTACCGAGTCATTGGGCCTAAGTCATGAAATGAGCGTGAGATCAGATTTGATCTTAATGTGTATTTATGAACGTTTCCACCAACATTTCGGCGTTCATCATCAGAGACTCCTGGGATTCACACAAAAAAATTGAGTCTGCACCTGTTTCATGAATGTTTTTTTCATGTTTTCCACAGGCATGTTTCTTAAGAACAAAAGCAAGAAAAAATTAAGAAAACTTTTGTGACCAGTTCAGTTTTAAAATCTTGTTTTTCTTAAAACAAAGTGAAAAATCTGACAATCAGATCAGAGAAATTCACTTTTTCACTTTCACTATCAAATTCAGTTTTGGGAATTTTCTAGAAACTAGTGTCATTATCTTGAAATAAGGAAAAAAAAATTAAATAAAAAATAAGGAAGCTCACTGCACTGGAATCAATAAAATGACACTCAATTCAATTTATTTATTTATTGTTTTCATTATTATTTACTTCTATTTCATTACTTTTACCTCACTGATGTATTGATCTCTCCTTTTGTCTCTCTTGATTGAAGCACCTTGTAGCTTTGTTTTGAAAAGTGCTCTACAAATACAGATTATTATTATGATTATTATTATTATTATTATGAACTTGAGTTAATAATTTTCTTTCAAATGGATGTATAATGTTGAGGAAATTAACTTTTTAGTAGAGATGGGACGATCTGCTTCTCTCCTGATACGATTCAATACGTGATCTGAAGTTCAGGATTCAATTCAACCAGGATACGATGTGATCAATCAAATCAAAGTCTGACTGTGCAGAATTCTGTTTATTTCTGAGACACAGATCTTTCTAGCGATGCCATTGGCTGCTTACGGAGCCCAGGAGCAGCCATTGGGAGAGAAAAAAGTTATATAGAGTCCAGGATTTACTGTAAGGTGCATCACGTTTTAGTTCATTCGTGTCACGAGATACAATTCTTCCCTCGATTTCATTAAACTGTGCAGTTTAGGAAAAAATGCAACTTAAAAGGAAGCTTTTAGGTATTGCAGATAGGCCTAGTAAGGATTTGGTATGTTAATATCCATTGTCTGTTTACACTGAATAGGCAAATCCCCCAAATATTGCATCATATTTATCCACTTAACCTTCAGGCCATGTAAACACAATCAGGTGCTGCAACACACCCAGGACAGGCCACATTTAAACATGATCACCAATATGTGACTGACTCTTTATAAGCTCCTGAAGAGCGCATGGATTATATATCAGAGCACCATGTCACTGTTTCGAGGCACGTTTTGGAAATTTGTGCACGAAAAGAGGAAATCGAGGGAACGAATTGTATCTCATGTGCACGAAAAAATAAAACGAGAGCTTTAATTTCATATCGTGCACGTTACAGTAAATCGTGGCCACGACATAAATTATTTTTCTCCTGATGGACACTCCCGGGCTCTGTAGCTGCTAGAATGTAAACAACAATTTAAAAATGTCGTTACAAAGTGACAATAATATAATTTGGATGGAGAGCTTGTGAAACTGTGATGGTCAAGAGTCTCATTAGTGATTACCAGTGGTGGAAAGTAACTAAGTACATTTACTCAAGTA